>NW_020664399.1:7045406-7130206 GCF_002925995.2 Terrapene triunguis
TGGTGCCTGGAGCCGGCCCTGTATCTAACCTAGAACTTGATTTCTAGATGTTTCTCTACAAGAGCTAATACTAATTGCATACTAATTGCAAATGTAACCCTTACAAGCAAAATGGAGACTGTTCAATCCAAAATAGAGACTGTATAATCAACTGAATAAAATCAGATTAATAACTAATTATCCCCTATAGTGGGTTATGACTAAACTAAATCCACCATCCTCCAAAGGCAGGATATAACGACCTAAAATTATTTTCCCTTTCTAGCTGGAAATGAGTGAATATGGAGAGGAACTTATTTAGTTAATTTTCACAACCTCTAAAAGTAAATAACCCATTTTAACCACAAATATCCTTTATGTAATTCAATTCTCTGTGTGGAAGTTCACAAATAAATGTCATGGACATTATATTTACAATTTTGATTTGTGAGTGTGAGATGACAGACACAGACAGCAACTTAAAGGGCCATATCACCTCTTCCAGGAGAAATCCATCAAAAGGGGCAAGTTCTTCTTTGTCCCAGTTGAGCAGGCTAGGGAACTGGTCTTCTGAATCTATAGCTGTTCCTAAATCCATATGGATCTCAGGACACCCCTAAAGGTTAAGCCCATTTGCAAGGAGTCCGAACGTCTCTATGAAGTTCCTTGAGACACCTTCTCTCCCCCATGACAGCACAGCTCTCTCTCCAGGGTCATACCCCCATGTTATCCCCAACATCTTCTCACCTTTCATTCTTCTTTTGGGCGGGAGGGGCAACAAGCTCCAAATATGGTGTCTGATCCAGTATTACTTGACATTTCACAATGGCAGTGGGATTGAAGAAGGATGCCATAAAAATGGTCATGTCCTCAGCCTAATTTTGCCTCTCCCCCAGACAACCCCACACACTCCACCTCAGGAGAAAAAATCCTGGCCCCACTGACGTCAGTGGGAGTTTGCCATTGACTATAGTGGGCCAGAATTTCACCCCTGCATGTAAATTGGTCTTGTCTGCAAGTTAGGCAGCAAGCCACAGAGTGAATCTACAGTGCACCAGCTTGCCGCACACTAACTTACAGTGTAGACAAGCCCTTACACTGTTTTGCAATACAATGAATATCAAATAAATGCAAGTCGCACTATTTTGCCACTTCCCTCTTTTTTCTGACTAGTTTTACAAGTGATGTACAACTTACTCCTCTTTTTATGTATCTTTTGAATTTGGTTCAGAGACTTTCAAGAGAATTGCATTTTCTTCACACCAGCTGTTTTTGTGCATTTTTGGCCATTTATCGCTTGTAACAAACTCAATGATCTCTCCCTCCAAATTCCCATTATGGAAAATGTACTGATACACATACACACTAATTTTTTCCCATGTCTTAAAAATTAAATGTGGATGACAGAAACTCTTTGGGACTGATTCTACATTCCCATGCACCCAAAATTTTTATTAACTTAAATATGGGAATTTGGAGGAAAAATAATGCAGGAATGAGATTTATGTATTTCTAGCAATCTAATCATCGATAATAAGATTTATATTTTTAAACATGCAGCTACGCTGACAGGATTGACATTTTCAAAAATATTTCCATCACCTTCTGTTTACTTGCTTTGAGATTGTATCAGAATTCTGCAATTGTATTCATACTGCAGTACCATCAACAAAGCAAATGAGAAAACATGAAGCCTGACAAACATTTTTATCACATCAAATGTTAAAAGTGCATATCAAATGAAAAATATAAAACCAAATGTAAATTGAAAACTTGACTGAGTAACATCACACAAAACATGCCTTTATCTATATAAATGTATTTCTATATTTTATCAGTTTCATTTGGAGCTGATTTTTTTTTAAGTAAATGGTATTCACTAGCTGTATTTCACTGGATTTCTCAGGAATATATTAGAGCAAAAAGAAAAGATAGCATGTCAATATATATTGGAAGAAATGAGAAGTCAGGATTCATGTTCTTTTAGCAGCTATCATTCTATATAAAGGGCTAAATCCCCAGTGGATGTAAATTGGTGAATGTAGGTCACTATAATCAGATGAATTGTAACATGTAAATGTTCAGATACTAATGTGTGAATCAGGTGTTACTTTTCTTTCAGATGAAACTTAGATGAGATTCATTAAAAAGGCTTCTACACAAAATTTGAATTAAAACGAACAGGGAGGTTATGGGGGGTTGTTTGTTTTTATGTGTTCTGTTGTTGTACTTTATATAGAGCCTGTTTAAACATTTTAGGAGAAGCTGAAAGCATCCACACAGTTAAAATATTTTTGTTGCTGTTTTATTTTTATTTCTATTTCTCCCTATAAAAAGCATATTACTATTTGTGAAATTAGGTTACCAGATGAAAATGTAATGAGCTAAGCAGGAAGCACCTATATTTAAAAAGCTTTCAGACTCAAGATTTGAATAATGATATTTTGAAGAGAAGGGGCTACACAATATATTAAGAAAACATTGTTTTTTTCCTCTTAATGTACCTCCTGTTTATAGCTTTTAGACAAGCTAAACATCTGTTACATTCCGAGCAAATTCATGTTCCTTCCAATACCTACAAATACCAGAAGGGGTAACAATAGTACATGACAGTTTATTGATTTATGAGATTGCATGAAAGCACAAACACCACTTTGGTATCTTCCTTCATGTAACACAACCATTAAAATACCAGGTCTGATGTCTGTGACTCCTAGAATGATTGCAAATATTTTAGTAATTACTGCTGATTTTAAAATCTTGAAGGCCTGTATATGTAATCACCTCACAGATGTTCTTTGTCTAACCCACACAATTAAGTGTCTGATCTCACAACATGCTACATGCCCTTCTCTCTCACTGACTTCATGATTGACTTCAGAATGTGCAAGATCAGCCTTTCCTTTGGAATGGAGGGAGCTCTACACCTTGCAGGATTGGGTCCTAAGTTCTTGAAATCTGTTCTTGATGGGTAACTTAATGCTGATGATCAAAAAGCTTCCTTGACTGTCTATGCTTTGGTTTACCTAAGCAATAGTACATACTGAAAGGAACAGATGAGTGAAAGGGTCACTTTGTAGGACAACTCTCATTCTCCACCCCAGTGGTATAAGAATGAATACTTACACAGTCAATAAAGAGCAACTCATCAAGACCAAGCATCAGGTAGTGTTCCAAACCTCACTCCAGCTGGCAGAAGTGAAAAATCTATTTGGGGACACCTGGGACATGAGGAGAGAACAAAATTGCTCTGAGCCACTGTGCTTGCTGATAAATGGCATACAAAGAGAAAAACATTATTCTCCTCCCTACCACTAGATGTAAAGGCAATCTATAACGTGACATATTTCCAAAAGATGTTTCTTACTATTTAAATCCCCCTCTGCCCATGAACAAACCCACTGTGTGGTGCACACACACCTTATAAGAGAGATAGATAGGAAACCAAATTCTGTTCTGCACTGTGCACAGAAAGCCCCCATTGTCTTCAGCAGGTGACATGCAAATTAAGGATAATTCAGTGATAGGAATGATGTCTAGTGGTTAGAGTGCTAGCCTGGGACTCTGGAAACCTTGATTCAATTTCCTGCTTCACCACATGCTTCCTGTGTGTGACCTTAAGCAAATCACACAGTCTTTTTGTGCCTTAACTGCACAGAGCTCAGACAGAGCCATTGGGGGGAAGAGGAGGGGAGGAAATCTATAAGTGACCTAAACTAGCTTTTCTGTACTAAAAGCATCACAGTTTGAAAAGTCCAAAATCTTGGAAAATTCCATTCCTGGAAGAAAGTGTTGCATGTCCCTTTGGGAATTCTCCCCTTGCTAATTATATAAACCTCTGATATCTTGTAACAATGAAGAACAAGTAAACAGACCTTAAGCCTTTAACTAGTGCAGGCCTGAATTTTGCCTATCTTGGGCCTTGGACAGTTTAATTTGAGAAGAAATTCCACAGTGTTGGGAAAACAAACATTAATTTCTCTGTTAGGGTAAAGTTTTGGGGTTGTTAGGTTTTTTGTTTTGTTTTTTAAATGACAGTTGTTTCAAGCTTCTCAGAGGGTTTGGCATGTGAAAATAAATCCAAGAAGAAATGGATTAATGGGAAGATGGCATGTGAGAAGGCCAAAGGGGCATGATAAATAGGGAATACATGGTAAAGGTTTTATTGGCCTGAGCCTGGTATTGTCACATTACTCAGGAATGGGACTCTCTTGTATCATCTCTTCATTTGCAAAAATAATGCATTAGTCATTGTGAGTCTAACTGAGCAGGACTCAGAAGGAAAAAGTTTAGAAGTGTAAAACATCTCTTAAGAGCACCTAAGATAGCTTTTTGGTACATAAAGTCACAACTTTAAATGTCGCTAACTTGGACACGCTAGAGCAGTGATTCTCGAACTTTTGTATTGGTGATCCCTTTCACACATCAAGCCTCTTGGTGCAACCTCCGCCCCTTTATAAATTAAAAACACTTTTTTTTATATTTAAACCTATTATAAACAAACCCAGTGTATGGGGTGGAGGCTGACAGCTCGTGACCCCCAAGTAATTACCTTGCAACCCCCTGAGGGGTCACAACCCCGAGTTTGAGAACCCCTGCAGTTGAAAATTGTGTGGCCCACTGAGAAGTAGGGACAGCTCTGATTTCCAATGATAGAAATGTTCTGCTTCAGTGCTGCAGGGGTAAAAGTTATCACACTTCAAAATCATGGCATCATTTTGTTTACTGGCCCAAGAGCTGAATTTGTCTCATTGTGGGCTTCAGGCAGGGGTATTTTGGGGGGAGAAGGAGGAGAAAACATTCTTTAAAGAAAGTTGAATGTTTGAAGCTGTTGAGATTAGAATGTTAGACTAAATCTCAGGGAGATGGATTAGTGGGCAGGTAGTCTGGCAAAAAGCATGTGATAAATTGCGGAGTTATATGGGAAGTGTATTTATCACAAGCCTAAACAATTTGTTTGAGGCCTGTCCAATTTATCACATCCTCATGTGAGGTGCATATATTAATAGTACACACTCCACATGCATACAAATGTTAGTGGAATTCCACCCCATCCCCACTACCACCAGCCATACCATAATCATTTAGCTAGTTAGGCCAGTACAGTAGTAAGGCACAGTACACACAGACATATCATGTGTACTTTTTCTGTAATAAAGTTAATTTTCACACAGAGGAACACTGCAACCATTTCCTTAAAACTAGTTTACTTCCATTCTTTGTTACTTCTGTCATTTCCTGACACTGTATTGACCTTTTTTGGTTGTGCCGTGAAGCATCATTCCCAGTTCCTTCCTATCACAGAAGGCTTCACCCAAACTTATGTCTGGATAAACACAGTTGGTATAGCAGCTTCAAGTGTTTCATGCTCTACCCACTTCAAGTGAATGATGTGCAAGGGATAAGGCAGGAAAGCCACTTGTGGCTTCATGGCAAATAACTTGGGTCCATCACTATTGCTCATGGACCTATTGGATTGTGCTGTCTCTGACCGAGAGCAGCCTGACCTCTTTACTATGTTGGGGATTACAATAGGTTTGAACAGCTTCCAAGGCAGAGGTACATGAAAATGAGAACTGTTGGGAGAGGCCCGTGAGGAACTGCTGCCTCTGGTAGGAGCTATGCCCACAGAGGTGGTTTAGTGCTGCTTAAATTGCCTTATTAGACTGTATTTTACAAACTGACTAGCTGTATATTGACGATTTCAGATGAGTTTTTAAAAAAGGGAAACTTTTGTTTTCCTTTATACACTAGCAAGACCTGTGCTTTTTCTGTGACCGGGACCTCACCCTTTCTACATGACATCATACTGATAGCTACTTCTAGCAGGGCAATGAAGGTTTTAATTATGAAACATAAGTTTACAAGTTGTGGTGTGTGCAGAAGACCTGGTATCTTCATAACATAAGCTTGCTGTACTCTGTAGCTCTTATAAACCATTCATCCATGATGATGTGTCATTTAATCAGTAGTGGGATGTTTTATCTTATGCCCTAGATAAGCATTTACAGGTGTTATAAGGACAGAAATGCTTTAGTTAGGATAAGGATATATAATATCTGATAAATATATAATACAATACATTTAAAAGCATTTTAATGTACTCTGTATTGTCCCTGTGAGCATATTACGGTATGTGTTTCTGCAGTGAACTTGCTCTTTGCAAAAATAATTATACATGCAAGGTACCAAACTCACACAGCCCTAAGGAACAGTATACCACCATGTGGCAAAATAATTTGTCTGTATAACAGACAACCCCTTATAAAGACTTGAGAACAACATATTTAGGTATTATATAAAAACTCTCTTTCAGGGACCCATGTGACCTGCACACAAACAACAGTTGTATGGTAATTGAATTTTGAAGATTTAGCTAAAGTCTTGATGAAATGCCTGCAATTGTCCTAGTTAGATAGCAGCTGATCATATCTGTTCTCATTTATTTAGATGCAAATACATTTGAAACATATCCCAAGCCCTACCCTTGCCACTATTTAAAATATATATTACAATACTAAAGATATAGCACATACCCCATTGCCACCTGGCAGCAGAACATTACAAACTGAAACCTCCCCTTCATTGATTTCCTCCCAAAAAACCTATACCTAGAGCCCCTCAGCCCTTTCCAAATGCCTGGTAAAAAAAGATAGACTTTGCAGCCTGGGTGAATCCATGAAGAATAAAACCAAAAAAATGTTCACACAAACCTTCATGAAGCAAAACACTCATGTTTCATTCAGCTTTCTTTGCTATGCTGGGATAATCACTTAGACAGATTCAAGCCTTTTCACAAGCTAGGACATTGTTTTACACTGCAAGTAGGTTGCAGTGTGCCCTTGCTAACTGCAAAATGCCACCTGCCTTTGCAAGCTTAGCATGGCTTATGCCACAACATTAATCAGCATTGTCTCTTCTTAGTTTCCCAACATCCTGAATATCTGAATGTTGTTTTCATAGAATCACAGAATATTAGGGTTGGCAGAGACCTCAAAGCAGGACCAGCACCCACTAAACCATCCCAGCCAGGGCTTTGTCAAGCCGGGCTTTAAAAACCTCTAAGGAAGGAGATTCCACCACCTCCCTAGGTAACCCTTTCCAGTGCTTCACCACCCTCTAGTGAAATAGTGTTTCCTAATATCCAACCTAGACCTCCCCCACTGCAACTTGAGACCATTGCTCCTTGTTCAGTCACCTGCCATCATTGAGAACAGCCGAGTTCCATCCTCTATGGAACCCTCCTTCAGGTAGTTGAAGGTTGCTATCAAATCTCCCCTCACTCTTCTCTTCTGTAGACTAAATAACCCCAGTTCCCTCAGCCTCTCCTTGTAAGTCATGTGTCCCAGCCCCCTAATCTTTTTCGTTGCCCTCTGCTGGACTCTCTCCAATTTGCCCACATCCCTTCTGTAGTGGGGGGACCAAAACTGGACACAATACTCCAGGTGTGGCCTCACCAGTGTCGAGCAGAGGGGAATAATCACTTCCCTTGATCTGCTGGCAATGCTCCTACTAATACAGTTGAATATGCCTTTGGCCTTCTTGGAAACAAGGGAACACTGCTGACTCATATCCAGCTTCTCATCCACTGTAATTCCCAGGTCTTTTTCTGAAGAACTGCTGCTTAGCCAGTCAGTCCCTAGCGTGTAGCAGTGCATGGGATTCTTCCTTCCTAAGTGCAGAACTCTGCATTTGTCCTTGTTGAACCTCATCAGATTTCTTTTGGCCCAATCCTCCAATTTGTCTAGGTCACTCTGGACCCTATCCCTACCCTCCAGCAGATCTACCTCCCCCTCCCAGCTTAGTGTCATGTGCGAACTTGCTGAGGGTGCAATTAATCCCATCACCCAGATCATTAATGAAGATGTTGAACAAAACTGGCCCCAGGACCGACCCCTGAGGCACTCAGCTTGACACCGGCTGCCAACTAGACATTGAGCCATTGATCACTACCCATTGAGCCTGACAATCTAGCCAACTTGCTATCCACCTTATAGTCCATTCATCCAGCCCATACTTGTTTAACTTGCTGGCAAGAATACTGCGGGAGACCGTATCAAAAGCTTTGCTAAAGTCAAGATATATCACATCTTTATATATGTATTGCTTGGCCATCATTTTTACAAATGATGGGCCTATTCCAGGTGCCACTCAAATCTAGGAGAACTCAATGGTTTGGTCCATTAGGCCTGTGTGTCTAGATAACTTTATACAATCAGTAATTGCCCGACATGGCTAAGTGGCTCCAACTGAACTGATCCCTAAATCTAAAAGTACTGACACAAAGGCAACATTTTATGGTGTACACAGCACATGGCCTTTCTATGCCTGTTAGGGATGCTGTTACCCAAGTTTTTCAGTATGTGATTGTGACAGGGGCTGGACTTATCAGTGGTGCCACTTTGTGGTTTGCTCCCTGGGCCCTAGCTCTCCTCCATCTCTGGCATCCTTGAGCAGCTGTGGGGATCCACCTTTTGGTAGGTTGACTCCACCCTCAAGCCAGGTCAGCAGTTGAGTTTGCCCCCTTCTGGGGTATCAGAGTCTAACAAAGTATATATAGTCCAAGGTTCCCACAACAGAAAGGGTCTTCCACACTTCTATGGGTCCCTATGGATGTTATACCCTTGACACGGGGCTCACAGAATCTGTACTTTCATCTTATCTCCAGAGGTTCAGGGCTGCGGGAGGGTAGGAGGGGGAGAAGAGAAGCGTGGCTGGTAGGGAAGCCTGGTCCCTCCCTCTACCCTGTGCTCTAACCCAGAGCCCTATGAGTGGCAGCAGTTAGCAAACAGTGGAGTGCTTTGAGGCTGCCTCCCTAGGTCACTTCCTACCACTCACTAGACCACAAGGTGCTAAAGTCCAACAGAAAATAGCAAAAACAATTGAATCATCCAGCGGGTCTCAGATGGTGACCTTCTTTGCAGGCCAGCCCCCAGCTTCAAACTGGCCCAAGTTCCTGGTTACAATCCCCTTGCCTGGGGTCTGTCATACTTCCCCTCTCTAGTAGGATTCCAGGCAGGCTGCAGACTCTGAACAGGCCATCTCTAGTCAAGCTCCCAGCTCAGGACTCTACGTCCCAGGCTTCTGTCAACCAAGAGAAAAAAGCTCCCAGCTATCTCTCACCTCGGTCTCCTTCTTGGATCTTCTTCTGTGGCCTGTGGAGGTGGGAGGGTGCTGCTTGCAGTAAGGATTTCTGCTGTATTGTACTCGGAGCTCTAAAAATGGGCCTGTCCTCCTATCCTTCTAAGCTGTTTGGCTCCATTTCAAACCCCTTCAGTTGGAGCAGGCTCTGTAGGTTCAGCAGGGAGGAGTTCCCAGGCCCCAGAACTGCTCCTTAAACCCCTTTGTCCCAGTATGGAATTCATACACCCCATCACAGTGATGTATTTGAGTTTGTCCATCAGCTATTTCATCAATCACAAAAATGTATCATATGACCATGGGCACTAATGAACTAACAGATGTTACAATATGTAACTATATGTTTTACAATATGTTTGGTAATAACAGAGATGAAATATCCCATTTCTACCATTTGGGCCACAAAGGTAAACTAGGGCCTTATACAGAGCTCTTAGAACTCAATGAAAGTCTTTCCACTGAATTAATGAGCCCTCAAATGCATTCAGTGAAGTGAATGGAGACATAAATATGATGAGCTTCAGACATTTGGGAAAGATGCCCATCTGCAAATACAATTTGTATCACATACATATGAGAGGATGAAGTGACACAATATGATTTAGATTCCATTGAACAGATCATGTACACCTCTTTTGGTTTAAAAGAGAGCAGAACTTTCCCCTAAAATTACAATGCACATTTCTTTGTCTTCCATTCATTGTTTACTTGGGAGCTGCTTAGTCCCATCCAAACATCTCTGAGAAATCACATAGCCTTAGCAACATGTTAAAGAATTGACAAGTGCTTTGTAAATCCATGTTTTTTTTTATCACCGAATGTAAAATTATCAATCTCTGCCTGCATAGCTTCTAAAACTTCATTGGGGATATAATTAGCAAAGACAACAAAAGAGAATTCAATCTTGAGACTGCTGGCATTATCCTCCACCAACAGGCACTTTTTTACCCATAGGGTAATAGTTTCCCATTATAACTCTTAACTGAAATCTATACACACTGGCTATGAAACAAAGTTTCACTTGAAGGTTCCATAAACTAATATTCTCTGCCTTTGCTTTCTCTTCCAGTACTTTTTAATATTTTCTCCAGTTGTTTTAAATATTTTATCAGATAAACAATAATAATGCTAAACTGTATGATACTATTGCTTGAATTGCCAATTCTTTAACATGTTGCCTCGTGAGATTGAGATTTACCAACCTAGGTGCTTGGGGACACTTCGTCATCAAATATTGTCAGCATGCTGATCAGCAGTTAACCATATATATTTTTTATCCTTCTCTAAATTAGACTCACACAGAGCATGTTAATAAGAGAAACTATAAAATATATTGATTTATAAAAAAATTAAAAATTGATATCTTGATCAATACATGCTTCTTTCTGCTTTCTCAGCTGCATCCCACCCATGTAATAGATTGGAGACATCCCAAAGGAGTGATGAAGCAAATAATAGAATAGACAGTGGATTCAGTGCAAGTTTCATTCCTCATA
The DNA here is from genome assembly GCF_002925995.2 of Terrapene triunguis. Classification (NCBI taxonomy): domain Eukaryota; kingdom Metazoa; phylum Chordata; order Testudines; family Emydidae; genus Terrapene; species Terrapene triunguis. Next base: position 7,056,023 of record NW_020664399.1, read on the forward strand.
ATGTTTAAGATAAACTGTTATGCATCCATCCAATGAAGTTAGCAGAAAACTGAAAGGCAGATCTGACCCTTTTTCAAATCTGCAGAGGTTTAACAAGGACTCAAAGAGTGGCACAAAGGCAAAAAAAATAGCACAGAAGAATAGTATTGGGACAAACAATTGGAGCCCTCAACCTAAAGCCACTCTGCACATGGATCTCACATTGATATTAATCACGAGGGAGCTGCAGGCTGTGGCTGTGGTGCTAGAAACTAAATTAACGTCTGTTTTACTATGACAAACCTAATTTTTTTAAACCAACAAAACACGCAAATCAGATTAATTTGCACACAGCAAACAAGAGCTTTGAGCTGTTCCTTGTATTGCTTGTATTGTTCCTTGTATTGTGACAGCCACTTGTAGATGCTTTCATGTGAAGAAAGGAAAATCAGATGGGAAAGCAATTCAAGTACTAGAGTAACCAAATATTTTCTGTTAAGTAAAACAGAGAAGCAACATTTAGCAGTTTAAAAAAAAATATTTTTACGAACAAAACGCTACCCACATTTAAATAAAATTTATTTTAAACAGTATTCAGAAGTCAGCCAGTATCTTAACTTTGTTGCCATGGGAAGCAAGGATTTCACATGTACATCTTGAAATGTCCCATCATCAGGATTTAGTGGATCAAATCATGAAATGCTCACTCAACTTTTTCCTCACTCCTTATTGAGATAAAATTTCTGTTGACTACAGTTAGAGTTTTACCACAGTAAGAACTAAGCAGGGGCTGCAGGTTATTCCAGGTATAAGTATCACCAATAATGCCCTAGCTGTCAACAGCACTATACATCCTGTTTATAAAAGTATCTATCATGTGGCTGCTATATTGCAAGATTCAGTACCACCTGATGCCCTCAGGGACCATCTGATGGTTCTAAAATGTCTGAGAAAGTGTCTTAGTTTATGGAATGGTGTCAAGTGGAGGTTTCGGAGTTGGATGTGTGAAGGAAAATTTTCTGGGAATTTCAGTTTGGACAGTTGTAGGAGGAATCAAATGAGAACAGTAGGGCTTTTGAACCTGGGGATAATGGGAAGGAGGGTTCAGAGCCAAGTGGGTGATTCTGAGCTTTGAGCTGATCTGAACCTTGGAGAGGCTAGGGGGGAAGGAATGGTGGGATCAGCCAGGTTGAGGGAGTTTCTGAGGGAAGACGAGTGGGGATTTGAGCCTGCAATGGGCAGGAGGGAGATTTCTGAGTGAGAGGGAGTTAGATTAGCAGGAGAGAACTGAAGGGACTGGGTAGAGGGTAGGATAGGTTGGCAAAGTTAAATGGGGACAAATGGAGAAAGTAATAAAGTTGTGTCCCTCAGAGGAGCTAGTAGGAGACTGGCCTTCATTTCCTGGCCCCAGTCATGACATGGGTCAAGGTTATAAAAGGTTACTATGCGTATGACATGGCAGGGGCCAGTATCCATTGACTATAGTGCTAAACTGTCATATCTTCTTTTGCTCTTTTAAAAAATTAAATATAAATATTATTAATTATTAGTATTACCATATAGCCTAGGAGCCCTGGTCATAGTCAGGGCCTGTATGTTATTGATAATCTGACAATAGCTACTATTACTGAACTGCAATGGTTTGATGAGAAATAGGTTATTCTCTCAAACCTGCAATAGGGTAACTATTTGTCATAGTTCCCCTCACCCACTGCAGATTTTCAGGTTGTTTTGTTTTTTAAAAAAAAACACTGCAGGGTTAATTGTTTTTGGCTTAATGAGCTTGTTAAATGTTGGCACTAAGGTTTATGTCCATCTGCCCATGAGTCTCTGAACTTTTTATTTCCCAATTTTATGTGGAAAACGTGGAGAGGGTTCAGAAAAGAGCTACAAAAATGATCAAGTTCTGGAAAACATTCCTTATAGACCCACACAAGGAGCTCCATTTATTTATCTTATCAAATTACAGGTTAAGAGAAGACTAAACCAACATCTTTTATTGGTAGCAATATAAGGATAATGCATCTGATACTACAGGGCTCTTTAATTTAGTAAACCAAGGTATAATATCATCCAGTGACAAGATCTGAAGTTAGAAAAATTCAAATTGCAAATAAAGTTCAAATTTTAAGTGAGCATAATGAACTATTTGAACAGATTACCAAGGTATGTGGTGGCTACTCCAACACTTTGAGTCTTTAAATTGAGACTAAATGTGTTTCTAAAATACATGTTATTTCAACCACAAATTATTGTGCTCAATAGAGGAGTTATGGGGTGAAAAGTGAAGATTAGATGATTGTCATAGTACCTTCTGTCCTTAAAAACTATGGATGTATGAACTGGTGGTTTTAATAGAGCATTGTAAAGTAGATCAAGATATTCTAACACTATGAATTGGTTATTTGAATTGACCACAACTTTTATTTTCTTAAGCTCTTTGCAGTCTTTTCTGCTACCCATTTGACTATGCACAGTAAACGGTTGACAATGGATGCCTGAACAAATACATCAACAAAAAAATTGCCAACAGGAGTCACTGATGCATAATGGCCATTATCTTTTAACTCATCTGGAATCCCAAATTGATATTTACAATGTTTTATGACATTGCTACTCAATGTGTCATGAAAGAGCTCCATTAAAACAAATTAATAGTAGGCGACTAGTAAGATGTAATATTTTCTATTTAATGCAAAATAGATCTGTGCCAAATTTGGACTGAGGGCAATCAGAAATCACACATGGTTTTCAGTGTTTCTTTGCATTTTGTTTCCTGCATATCAGATTTCACTTTTGGATACCTTATAGCAGGTAACATCATCCCATGTTCTGTTTTTGCACTTCTCAGCACTCAGACTGTGAATTATGCTTCACTTTTTTGAACAAATCAATTTGTGTGCATTGTGTGGAATTATGATACAATGTTCTTTGTGCAGTATCCCAGCACATAGAGCAATTTCCTCTACGTAGCCACAATACAATTTTATACTTTGAGAAATCCACAATTCTTTTGTTGACCATCAATGTAGACTTATTCTCTCAAGCTGTTGTACAATGGGGTCATTTTGGGTCTCTCATTTGAATTTGCCAAATTTTGTTAAAGAGATGTATAGTAGTTGAGTCATATTAATTTCAAACTTTTCGTCCTGCAGCTACTTGCTTTCTTTATTTATAGATGCTCTTGAAACCATATCCTTCACATTTAATAAATATTTTGCAATTTCATTATCACTCTTTGAAATTTAAACAAAACTTTAAACAATTGTTTTTGTAAAACCACTTCCAGCAGCTTATGGTCTATTTCTATCTCAACCAATTTCAGTCCAAAATCATTCATGAAACCACTGATAACTAAACTCAATTTCCAGCATCACTTTTCAGTTTCAGTATTGATCTGTTGTGTTTTAGTCACAGAGTATTTATTTCAGACATATGGAATTAGGAGAAAGATGGAGCACAGTCCTAATTGTTTAGTTTCTTTGAGGTTTTGCATATTTAAAACCATCATTGAAAAGCCCGCTGTGCAGTGGGGTTTTAAGACAATCTAAACAAATGCCTTGAAGACTTGATTAGCTTAAGTCATAGCTCAGTTTATGGAAAGTCTTCTGTTGATGACGCTCAGCTCAGGAAATGTTCTTAAGGTTCTATTGGTCTATTGGTCTAGGTTTTCAACAGAGCTGGTCCACCCTTCCTTCTACCCCCCAGAAAAAAATACATGCAAACTAAACATTTTTATTTGTTTTTTGGTTTTGGTTTTAATTTCAATGGAGTTTCATAAAAAAAAACCACATGAAAACTCAAATGCCCCAAACTGTTTATTTTTTAGCAATGATTTTTTTTTCTGTTTAAAACTGAATTTTTTCAGCTTTCAGTGCCAAAACTCAGAGAGGGATGGAGGAAAAATCAGCTTTGCAGTTTTTAGTGGAAACATGGACATTCAGTGAAAATGGTCATTTTTTTCTCCCTCTGACAAGTTCTGATTAATTTTAAAAAGCCATTTTTGTTCACAAAATGTTACATCAAAACATTTGCGACCAGTTCTATTTTCAAGGTTTAGTAATCACTGGTTTGTTGGCTTACCTTACTGAAGTTCTCCTCCCCAAGCTTGACATCAGAGATCTTTCCTTCCCACTCCTTTTGTGTTGGGCAATCCAAAAGCATTAGTGGTCAGTTCAGCTCTGTTTCTTTGACACCAATCCCTTGGACATTGCTGTCAACAAAAGGACCGTGTCCAAAGGCTGTCTGTTTCCATTTCTTGCTAATACAACCTAGATAACCTATTCTCACTAGCTCACATGCTACCTGAGGTGGAACAAGTCTCATTGCATACCTCAGGGACAGTTCAGTTATAAATATAAGGGGATATATGATGCTCAAGTCATGTTTTCAGAACAACATCACTGTATTTTTCTCTCTGGAAATGAATCCCACTTTGGCCTCTTAGTCCTAAACAAGAAGGGCCAAACTGTCCCACCCGTAGATTCTCTTGGGATGTCTCTTTTCTGACCAGGCTGAATTTGAAACTCTTACGGGCTCATCATATGATCTATTTGTGTTTGTGCCTCACGAAACCAAATTGGAGACACCTGGTTTCTTCCTTTGATAAAAATTCAAAACAATACTTTTGATTGCTTGTTGAGTTTGAGACTATAATTTCTTCACATCCTGATGCAGTGTGGGTTACTTTTAATATCCTTCAAACCATTTACTCTCCAAGAATGAAAAATGGAAAAAGGGAAAATTCCTTGCCTTATAATTCTACTTCTTTGAAGGCAATAGCTCACAGGCTTCTTGCCCACTCATCCACCTCAGGGTTTGGACTTTATGTGAAGCCTTAAAGGTGCACGTGCGCACACACACACACAAATTCATGTTTCATCCTTTGGCTTGAAAAAAGGAGCTGACTATTTTGGGCACTGTTGGGTTGGGATGTTTCACTACTGAGGGTGTGTGTGTACAAACTTTGGAAATTCCAGCTGGTCTCATGGTAGGGGTTTGAGACCCAAAAGTGAGACTCCCTTTTCAATCACCTCTCTCTTTCTGTGAAGTGCCCCAGATTTTTATTCTGAAAGGGGGAAGGGGGAAAAAGAGGAAAGAATGAGTCCCCTTGTCTTCTAACTTCCCTTCTCCACAAACCTTCCTTATATCTTTCAAAACCCCTTTTGATGCACCTGCATTGTTTTAGACCTTGTCTACACCTGCAGTAGCATGTAGGGTACATGTAGTTACACCCTGCAGAGAAAGGCAGGTTGTATCCACACTCACTGCAATGTGTAGGTACATGCGTCAGTGAATGGCTCCAGCAGTGCAGAGGCAGCAGGGAGCCCTGGATATGACACTGATAAAAATAACATTGTATATGTGAGTGGCACTGCTTGGGTATGTACAGAGCCATGTAGGGCACATACCCTGGGTAATGGTGCTAGAACACTTTTTGGAGTGGGGGTGCTGAGCTGCATCCCTGACCTCTGCCCATGCACCTCACCATGCCCTAGAGCTAGGCTGGGAGCAGGACCGTGGCTCCGGGAGTGGGAGGACACAGACAGGTGAAAGGTGGATGCAGACAGGGAGGCAGACAGGGGTAAGGTCTCCTGCCTGCGGGGCTGGCAGCGGAGCCCCCAGACCCTTGGAGTCTGGGACCCCGCATGCAGGGCTGGCGACCCAGAAGCCACGGCTGAGCAGAACCCTGGGCAGGCAGCAAGCCCCCGGGCATGGGGCCGGTGGCCAACCTGGACTGGCACCCAACAAGGACCTGGGGCCGGCAGTGAGCCCCCAGGCAGTAGCGGGGTTGGCGGCTGGGACCCTGGGTGGCAGGGGCGTGGGGCCGGTGGGCAGAACCCTGGGCACAAAACCTGGGGGTGCTGCAGCACCCCCCGCACTCCTACTTCCCACGCCTATGATCCTGGGGTTCAGGCACATAGGGCACTTTACTCACGTAAGCAGTGCCTCACCATCTACACTGCTATTTATATCCATGCTGTGGTGTAATGTCTGTACTGTACATGATGCCATAAATTTAGACACCTCCTATAGTTTTTCAGGTTGATAATATAGTGAACCTGCAGCAGGGGGTTAGGAGGCAGGATGAATTAGTGAGTACCTGCAGCCTGGCCACAGGACTATGTAAGAACAGAGGAAATGCTTCAGGATTTCACCAAGTGGGAAAAGCTTCCTGTAGGTGGAAAGCAAATCTTCACAAACAAGAAGTTCCCTTGCTCACATTGGTGAGTGCTTACTCACTGGGGGGAGGATGGGTCTTACTAGCTTCAGAGAGACATCTTTCATGAATAAGTACTCACCAATGGGAGTAAGTAAGTAAGTAAGTAAGGGGAGCACATAGAACACTGCAAAATACTGGGGGCTATTTTTGGATGAAATAGTCATAGATTAACAGATCTGATACTATATTCTTTTAAATTAATTTTTACAACATGCTTTGGGTAGCTGCTCTGTGATGGTGTTTCCAAACACCAATTAACATCTTGCTATGTTCGTAATTTTTCACTAAAATTTACAATAAGTGACATGGAGCCAATATATTGTTATTTATCAATACCCAAAATATAAAGTAAGCTGCTCACTTTAATATGATATTATAAGAGCAACGGATGCCTAAACTTGAGCCCATCCCTTGAAAACATGGTAACATTTAAACTGCTTATATAATACATCTTCCAAAAATAATTGCTTTTAAAACAAATCAGAAAGAAAAGCATTTTTCCATGTATGACACAAATTATGGAACACTTTAAATAGTGCAATAAAATCCCCAGTACTGAGCCCTTAAAATATTCCGACAAGTTAAGATGTTTCCTGCATTGCCCAATGATGTGTTACTATTTTAAAATGAAATAGGTGACTCTAATGATTTCCCACAAATTGCAGGCAACAGAAAATCAATAAAAGCCAATGTTAGAATCAGGGGGGGGGAAAGACTTTAAATAAAGACTGAATTATCATGCATGTGTATTGGGGATCATCCTTTTAGGTCAAGGTTGAGGACACCAATAGGACATGGAATAGAAAATCTTGCATTGCCCCTACTTCATTTATTTTCTGAGCTGTCAATTTCTCACTTATACACATCCAGAGCTGTCAGTTGGCAAGTTTACCATTAAAAAAAATCCATAAATTGATCCACTAAAGAATCACAATCACAAATCACTTCATCATCAACTTAATCATTCAGAAATGGTGCTTTGTCCTGGGTGGCATTATATCATATGATGTGTGTTATGTCATATTTGATTGAAGTGTGACACTATGAACAAGGTAAATAAAAACCCATTTATAGAAGTGATATCTCCTCAAGGTGGATAGCAATTTTCTGGCCAAATTTATTGAAGGGGAAGGAAGTGAAGCAAACAGGTAAAGGTTCTGTCTGTGAACTGGTGGATAACACAGTTCGCCAGCTGCCCAAATTATTCTCAGGTACTTTGGTACATCTCTAGATAAAAATTATTATGGTTCAGAGGATTCAGTGCAGACAGGAACATTCATCAAACTATAACGAAACTTTTTCAATTTACATTAGTAAACTTATGAAGCTGAACTATGGCATCCGCTTGCACTAATCTATTTGTTAAGGAAAAAAAGAGTCATGGAGCATGACATGCTTTCATATCTATCTATATTTGTAAGCAGATGTGTATATTCAGGAATACATTTTAAGCATCATTAATACTGATAGAGAAAGGTTCTGCAGTCATCATTCATAACCATAGGTTTCATTGAGGCACTCTGCCTGAATAACCTTCTTTAGCTCAGAATGTTCATCTGTCTTGTAGAAATGGTTCAGCATTTTCATTCATCATGTGAATGAGGTGTGGTAAAAGTTCCATTTTTTTTTTAAACTGAACTAGTGTATTTTCGCAGACTGCGCTTTCTGAGCCTATTAATAGTAAGGATGTTATATGGTTCACTCTAGTTCTTTCCATGGGCTGCTGCTCACATCAGAGCAAATAATAAAGAGGGAAAAACCCTTGTGAAATGGATGTCTTCAGTGGAGTCGGGTGAGTGGAGTGGAGTTATAAGCTTCAGCTAAAAGGCCCAACTGTCTTTCACAAATCAAATGAAAAGGGGGGAAAAAGCCATTTTAAATGTGTGTACAACCAGAAAAACACTCATCCAGAAACAGAAATTGACTCAAGGTTTTTATTTACTTATTTATTTTTTGGACTACTCATGAAAGGTGCAGGACTGACAGCAATGGAGAAGATAAAGCACAATGCATGCTTCCCCTGACTGAAACATGATTTGAGGGGACCACCTTTAGAGCTGCGAGTATAGTTCAGTCTCTATGTTCATTCTGGACCAGGTCTGATGCCATTTAAGTCAAAGAGAGTCTTTCCATTAACTTCAATGCATATTGGATCAGGCCCCTTTTCTTTGTCCCCTCAGCAATACACCCTACAGCGTGCTCACCTAATTTTGTCCCAGTGAAGCCAAATTTTGTGAGCTGACTATTTATCTGAGTTCATTCCCTCAGCTTTTTACGTGAATAGGTGGAAACGTTTCAGGTTCACAGCCTTTCCCCTTTTTGAAGATCCTCTCAGCCATGCCAGCTGGCCTCAGCATTCTGAACTGTGCTGTGCCCTTCACCTCCCCAAATCTTAACTGACTAGTATCCAGAGGGATTGTCACTGTGATTAGGAATGGCCTTCTGATTTTGAACAGGGCCAGTGAGCTGATTCCCTGTCATTCCCAAAACTTATCTGACTAATTCTAGAAGGGCAGAGAGATCTTCACATTCCTATTGGCTTCCCCTGCTCCAGGACAGGTAGAGTCCAGCTTCTTGTGCTGTCCCTTATGCATAACTGACATTTTTTTTTGCCCAAGGGCTCATCATCCAAATAAACTGGGTGTTTTGGGGCTGTGAAACCTCCATCTTTTTTAGGATTGTGCATACATTTGGACTATTTTATCTGAGCCAGATTAAATCAAAGCACAGATCAGGCAGCAGGAAAGTAAAGTGGGTTTCTGACAATTTGATGCTATATGAATTCTGGCCTGCCCAGGGACCTGTCCAGCACCTAGTGCAGCTTAGAGAAGACCCCATGACTCCACGTTATGACAGAATTGCAAGGCCATGTATGGCCTGCTCCTCCCCTAATTATTTGCCTCCTTCCATCCCTACTTCACAGAGGGACACCTCCTATGCCAGGCAACTCCCTAGAAAGCCATTCAGACCCCTTTACAATTCCTTGGACTACTAGAACCCAGATAGTGTCTGTTTCTCCAGTTTTTTAGCTACAGAATCCAGAATAACTAGTAATATCAATAGAATATAAAAGCTCAGAATAGCCATCCCATCTTTTTGCCCTAAACTCACCATAGCATAGGTCAGTGGTTCCCAAACTTGTTCCGCCGCTTGCGCAGGGAAAGCCCCTGGCGGGCAGGGCCGGTTTGTGTACCGGCCACATCCGCAGGTCCGGCCGATCGCGGCTCCCAATGGCTGTGGTTCGCTGCTCCAGGCCAATGGGAGCTGCTGGAAGTGGCAGCCAGTATGTCCCTCAGCACGTGCCGCTTCCAGCAGCTCCCATTGGCCTGGAGCAGCGAACCACAGCCACTGGGAGCCACGATTGCCCGAACCTGCAGACGTGGCAGGTACACAAACTGGCCCGGCCCGCCAGGGGCTTTCCCTGCACAAGCGGCGGAACAAGTTTGGGAACCACTGGCATAGGTCATCTGCCAGGGAAGTGCAACAACATAAATGAAATTAACTAAACTCAATTGCATTTACTAACCTAAAAGATGTGTCTCTCTTCTGGTCTTAAACTCTAGGACTATTCTTGCTTACTCCTTTCTCCGTCCATTTGCCAGCTTCCACACTACTAAGCTTCCTCTTATTCTGGTCAGGGGACACACTCACGACTTGGAAGAAGGGGGTAGCTCATCTTCAGAAGGCCACAGACCCAGAGGCCCTGTAGAGGCCCTCATGCCATTAATAGACTTGCTGACACCATTGCAAAGACACATATGCTTCCCAGTGGTCTCATAGACCCAAAGCTCAAACATTGAGCAGCTGTGAGGAGGATGAGAAAAAAAATCACTGACAAATCAGAATGTCCCACAGACCTGGGCTTCAATCCATGGACCCCGTAAGACTGTCCCAGCAGAGGCACACTCTCTAGAAAAGGAGTGAAAAACAGCAAAGAAAGCATCCTATTCTATAAAAAAGTATGTTAATTTAACAGATGGTTTAATGAGCTGAAGTTATTGTGCCCAGAGGATGATGAAGGAATTATCAATGAAAACATCACACAACCCATAAAAAGAAAAATATTGCAACATAGCAGGATATGTTTTGCTTAACTGTGGAAAACGGAGTAAATACTGAGAAGATTTTGCTCTATTTGCTGAGATATTGTAGAATGACTTCCACACCTTTGCTATAATCACTGTGGAAGCCTGCTCTAGCAGGTCCATTAGCTCAGTGCTCCCTGCTGGGGTCTACACAGCCTCACCTTCCTAAGCAATAGTACTCCCCACGGGTTCCCACCTGCTACCCATCTGGTCTGAGAGAACTGACTCTGGAGTCTTGGCAAGTAATAAATAGTTCTTGATTGCAGAAGCAAGGTTACAAATCACTGGAGCTCTGCTGATTGGACAGAGTCAAGGTTGGGTAACTTGTCCGGCAGATAACTCTGACAAGCTACAAAAGCATACAACTTATATTAACTAGCTATTTGGCAATCAACAAAGCTATCATATGTGCCTATCATATGAGCAATCATTACTATAATTGGTTAACAGGTGCCTTTCATATGATTCATGACCATAGGTGGAGTTCCAAGTTTCATGTAACCACAGCCTTGCTGTCCTACCCTCCCTTACTGCGAAATTCACAAACAGCAGTTAGCTTAACAGCTGCTGTACTCAGTTTACATTGGTGGAAAGTCAAGTGGTTTTGGTGGGCTGCCCACTCCTTGGACAAGGAGTTCCTTGTGCTCATGCAAGGACCTGTTAAGTTCACCCAGCAAAGAGTCTTTCTGACAGCACGAGGCTGTGTTTACTTTTCTGGTCATGTCCTGAAGCTGAATTCTTGTCAGTGCAACCTATGCTGCCCACTCTGATGTTTGACAGAATGAAGCTATCAAAGGGCTGATGAGCGTGATGTACAGCATGGTGATGTCAGAAACAGTGAGACAAGGCCTCTCTTACACTACAACCCTGAAAATCACAGGTTCTGCTGCAGCTTTGCTAACCAAACAATCTTGCTGGTTGCAGGCCATACCTTATTTGAGCAGCAGTCATTTAGATTTAAAATGTGCCTCACTGGGTTGCATATATATTTTTTTAATTGTGAGGATCCCAAGTGGGGAAACAGCAGTCAGGCAATCTTTCTCTACCCATTTCTGCAGAATGCAAACAATATAGTGTTTAGGACCCACTGTAAATAACAGATGCTGAGTCACAGTTTCAGTTCACTTACTTGTAAGTGACAGTAAAATTTTGAGAGCATGAATTAAAATTATTGCTATTTCTTGAGCTACTTTGTTGGATTTCCAGGACTCAATCAATTATAAGATTGCTGATTACCAGGGCAAGAATTATTGATGTCATTGCAAGCATGTTGGAATGTTGTTATATTAGCATTCCTGAATTATTCTACCTTGTCCCACGTTGTGGTATTTTCATTTCTTCCCATCCTACCACCATGCCTTCCCTTTTGTCTTTCATTTTTTTCTCACTTCCCCCCTTTTTCTGATTTGCTCCTTGTTCTCAACTCTCCAAAATGGAACTCAAGGGCAATGCTAAATAAATCAAGGACAACACATCACAATCAGGGATAGAGTCTACCGTTCCTTCCTGCTTTCCTTTGCGCATAAGAAATTTGGACCTGGACTTGGTACAAAATCAACTTTACTTTAAGCTACTATTTTGAAAAGCTTATGAGGCCAATCCTGCAGTCCTTACTCAAGCTAAATGCCAATGAAAGTAATAGGAGTTTTTCTTGAGTATGGCTATAGGGTTAGGCCTGTTATTGGTGTAGACTTAACAATTAAAAATATTCTATTTAACAGTTTGGGGTCTCAAAGTGATATTTCTTTCAGATCACCTATTGGAGGCTTCTTGCTTATAAAAGCAGAACCTAAGAAAATGAATGCAAGAATTAGAAGATCATTTGCCTAGTGGTAGAATTTATGGAGGAAGAAAAGTGGAGGGATGCTGGATGCCGCCAGGAGTGCTTATAATACAAAGTCAGAAGTGAACATGTGTTCCCTTGTTTCCTTCTGTTGGTCTACCTGTACTCTGAAATAACACCTTGTTCCTCAAACTCTACTCCGTTGGGACCTATTTTCCCAAAGGGAGAGAGAAGTGTCTCCAGAAACAAACTTCTCATAAACAAACTAGAAAAATATAGGCTAGGTGAACTAAGGTGATGCACAACCAGTTGGAAAACTGTATCCAGAGAGAGAGTACTTATCAATGGTTCACAGTTGAGATGGAAGGGTATATCAAATAGGGTCCCACAGGCATCTGTCCTTGGTCTGGTTCTATTCAATATCTTCATAAATGACTTGGATAATAGCATAGAGAATACACTAATAAAGCTTGTGGATTATACCAAGCTGGGAGGGGTTGAAAGCTCTCTGGAGGGCAGGATAAAAATTCAAAATGATCTTGACAAACTGGAGACATGGTCTGAAATAAACAGGATGACATTCAGTAAGGACAAATGCAAAGTACAACACTTAGGAGGGAACGATCAGTTGCACAAATACAAAATGGGAAATGACTGCCTAGGAAGAAGCATTGCACAAAAGGATCTGGGGGTTATAGTGGATCACAAACAAAATGAGTCAACAATGTAACAGTGTTACAAAAACAAGTGACCATTCTGGGGTGTATAAGCAGGAGTGTTGTAAGCAAAACATGAGAAGTAATTCTTTCCCTCTCCTCAGCACCAGTAAGGCCTCAACTGGAGCACTGTGTCCAGCTCTGGGCACCACATTGTGGAAAAGATGTGGACAAAGTGGAGAAAGTCCAGAGGAGAGCAACAAAAAATATTAAAAATCTAGAAAACCTACAAGGAAATACTGAAAAAAATTAGCGTTATTTAGTCTGGAGAAGAGAAGACTGAGTGTGGACATGATAACACTCATAAAAATGCATACAAGGTTGTTACAAGAAGCACGGTAATAAGTTGTTCTCCTTTACCACTGAGGACAGGACAAGAAGTAATGGGCTTAAATTGCAGAAAGGGACACTTAGGTTAAGTATTGGGGGAAAAAACCTGTCAGGGTAGTTAAGCACTAGAACAAATTCCCTAGGGAGGTTGTGCAATCTCGGTCATTGGAGGTTTTTAAGAACAGGTTAGACAATCACCTGTCAGGGATGGTCTAGTTCTGCTACAGTACAGCGGACTGGATGAGATGACCTATTGAGGCCTGTTCCAGTCCAACATTTCTATGATTCTATAACCTAAGTATCATTTTCTATAGGAATAAAAATTAAAGGAAACACTCAGTGGTTTTATGGTTTCAAATTACCTAGGCCTGGGATGAGCGATCATGCTAAGCAAATACCCTTAAGAGTAATTTCTCCCCCAGTTACCATACGTTGCAGTCTCACTTTAGAAGACAGTAAACAAGAAATTAACTTGAAAAACGTTTTGCTAGAAACTTAATCATTGGATGTAAACATGCAAAACTGATTTGGGAATTTGGAAAGAGAACTGATCAAGCAGCAGGCAAATCAGTACCGTTTGATCAATAATCAGGGCAGCTGGACCCTGAATATTTTCAAAGCTGCCTAGGAAATTTGAATGCCCATTTCCCCATTATTTCACATGACTTTGAAAATCTCAGCATGAAGGTCATAATTCTTGAGGACCTATCTATTAAAGAGCTAGAATAAATAGAAAATCTTGGGAGAGGCCTGGAGGAAGGAAAACTCCTTAAGGTTCTTCACATCCTCTTTTCATTAGAGGGGTTTGGGGGTTGTGGATTTTGGAGGCCATGCCCACTCTCAGCCCCACAATTCCAAAGGAAGGGACCCCTAAGCCAAGATAGGAACAGCTCTGCAGGGACAGTTATTGTTCTCATGGCTCCTTCCCCCTGAGGATCCACCCCTGATAGAAAAGAGGAGTCTACAATGATACCTGGTTTCCTTTTCACTAAAGGAACTTATCCTGCTTGTCTGCGGTTAAACAAAAGAAGTGAGGTTTCAAGGCCACAGAATAAACTACTTTGCAAAACCTCTTCATCTTTCTTTAGTTTACAGATATATGTAGTGAAAAGTGAAACTGTAAAACAAACACACACACACACGAGAACTGGCCTTGGATAGCACAACTGAGAGAATGCAGAGAATGTGTCCCTATTACCAGTTTATAACCCATTTAGAATTATAAAAACAGAGTTAGGCCAGTGCTTTTGAGAAACGCACTTTAGATTACCATTTGGGACAGAGATTGTGACGTTTCTATCTTTAAAATCTGAACTTGATGTGCCCTTGGCATTCCTTACGGATTAGTTGATAAATGTAATACATCATAGCCCTCCCATTAATTTTGTTACCAAAGTCCTCAAGTGGCTTTGAAACAATATATCACTTAGAAAATTTGCTTAAAAGATTAAAGTCATTTTAATGATACTTAAGTAATGTTTCTCTCTGCACAATACATTATAGTCTGAGGATGGTATTTCATTAACATTGGTAATATTTCCAATCTAATCTGTGGTGAAGCCATGAATGTATCAGGAAAGTTATCACAAAGTATTCCAATACAATGTTTATATCACGCATTACCATCATGGATTTTCTTTATGATATATTTTAAAGGAAATGTATTCCAAAAATTAACAGGTTTTGCACCTCTTTGCATGTGAAGCCAACTGCCCCACCGGTTATTGTATATGCCTCAGAGTAGAAGAAAGGAAAATAACTTAAATCCAAACCAAGTTTTCAATTAGTCAGAGTATCACTGTTGAGGACAAGTATTCCTCTAATTACTATGCTAGAAACAATATCAGTGAAAAGGGGTTAAAACTGGATTCCCCAACTCCCCAGTGACAGAGCACTGCTATTTCTTGCCCTGTAGTTCACAAGACTCTGTCACTTGTTGAGGTCAGCACCAGGTTAATTTGAGGGAGATTTTCCACATTTGGAAGAAAAAAGGGGGGAAAATAGGAGGTTCATTTTAAAATACATAAATGGCAGCTCTGAAGCTCCTGAGAGGTTCAGAATGTTAAAAGCAGCTGTAGAAAAGAATTAATGTACTGGTTCCTCCAATTGTGGTCTGTGGAGAACCAGCGGTCATACTGATAAAATCTTTATACAAGACCATTGAGTATTCTGTGTAGGGTGGGGGAAGGAGGGCAGGGTGTGCATGCACACACACTTAAAGAATACTCATCCCCCTTCTTGCTATTATGATGTTAAATATTTTATTCTTTGACATTTGTTAAATTGTTTCCCCCTTATGACTATGTCTCTCTTTCTGCTAAATATCCTTACATGAATTTGAAAACAATAAAAATAGTGTAAGTGTCTGAAATAAAAAGCAAGAAACAGACTTTTAAAGTTTACAAGCTATGTTCTTAATGCTAAAACATTCTGTTAGAGAATAAATTTACAAACAACATTTTTGCAAGTCTAAATTAAATCAATATTCACCACACATACACAGGCACGCTCTAAGTGTTGCCAAATATTATTTTAAACAAAAAGTATTATTTTAAAAGTTTAGCCTCATTTTGTATGGTAAGAAAAATAAACAGATGGTAGCACAGTATGTGCCTTTTGGATATTATGATCTTAAAAAGCTGAAATATAAAAAAAAATGCTTATGGCTACTTGATTAGTATAGTAAGATATTCTATTTGAAATGCAGAAACAAACACTTAGAATTATGTGTTTACTTGGTGTGTAACAAGGCTTTCAAAGTAAAATTACAGAGAGAGTTCTGAACAGACTAACTGTTCTAATTAACTCTCTGTGTAGTAGGTTGAGTTAAAAAAATTCCCTTACAGCAATTGTTAATTAAGCCTCCTGTCTTATTTTAGTACCTGAATAACAAGTGTTATAGCCACTCTAAAAATAAACAATATTACCTAGTAATTGCTATTATCAAATATACTACCATTCTGATGTTAAATAAGAAATACTTTACCAGCTAATTATATGTGGAAAGTCATTATTCTAATGATATATTTTGTTTTCACCTCAGAAATACTTAAATATCTAGCTTAAAAAGCATTTTTGGAGAATAAGGGAATTATATCACCTGTCCTTCAGGTTACCTATGTAATATTTTGCTGCCTGAATACATAGCATTTGATCAGAAGGGGTTGTTAAAGGAACACACACAAATGGTAGAACAATGACACAGATAATGTCCTTGAGGAAAACAAGGGACAAGCTGTTTATTGGGAAATATCCATTACATACCAGGGTACAGTCCAGTCACAGTGGTCACCCCTACCCTGCAACCTTGAGTGTCTTACAATGCCTTGTGAGCTCCCACCTGGGCTGCTCACAAATAGCTTTCCAGCATGCAAGCCACACCCTGAGTGACCGAGTGTAACTGCAGCCTGCCAGCCACACGTGGGTTACACTCTGGCTTTCACCAGCCTTGGCTAAATTGCAAGGTGACCTCAATACACCCCAGTCTCAGATTTTCCCCAAAAATGTATGTCTTGTATTGCCCAATTCTCTTCTGGACAGTACAAATGTTTTAAGTCTGTTATTCCTTAAAAGGAATAATATGTCATTTTATTATGTCAAGTAGTTATTCAGACACTTCAGTTTAAACATACTGGATTTGATAAAATAATAAAATAAGTTTTAAAACTACAAAGAGATAGATTTTAAGTGAATACAAGTAATGTGGCATAAATCAGAAATAAGTCTGGCATAAGTCAGAAAAATAAGAATAAAACATTTATTAATGTCTAACAAACTATATTAGATTCCAGCAAAGTTTCTCACCACGTGCTCCAGCAGACTGATGACCAAACTATCAGGTTAGGACCTTTCCCTCCAGATTCCAGTACCTTCTTCCTGTGTCTCTTCAGGTGCTGTGAATACAACAGGCGGTGAGGGAGCCTTAGGATGTTTTTCTCTCCTTTTTATAGTTTCAGTTCCCCTCTTGAAAAACATTTACAGTTGAGAACCAGGAACCAGAAAGTCTATGTGGAAGGACATTCCCTTCTGGTTTTTTTTCCAACTGTTTGAACTTCCTTTGTTTCTCTTCCTGCTTGATGACTCTGTTTACTACTTAAATGAAAATTAAGCAGAGCACACATTCCTTTTTTGGGACAGATGTGTTTGCCAACTTCTGTTTGGGCAGGGTTGCGGGCTTTGGAACATGTGTTAATAACTCCATACAGGGGAACCTTATAACTTCACATACAATTTTGCCACACATATTTTACCAGGACAATATTGACTAGCAAATTATGAATTTTCAAATGATACCTTACAAGGCATACTTAGTACAAAAATTATGACAATAGCGTGTAGGATAAGAATACAGGGGTGTATTCTATCTAGGGTTGCCAACCCTCCAGGATTGTCCTGGAGTCTCCAGGAATTTATCTTTAATTAAAGATTATGTCATGTGATGAAACCTCCAGGAATACATCCAAACAAAAGGTGTTGGAAGCCAACCCTGTTACCTGAAAGCATACTCAATAAGGACAAAAAGGGTGTCTCAGGCATGGCTTACCCTGTAAATGTGACACCATATGTGGTATAAAGATAACTCTGAAGCACCGTTTTTCCCTCTTATTTCAAAATGCTTCTAACAGGGTGGAATACACAGGGTTAACAATGCACACTACAGTAACTCCTCACTTAACATGGTATTTATGTTCCTGAAAAATGCTACTTTAAGCAAAACAATGTTAAACAAATCCAATTTCCCTATAAAAACTAATGTAAATGGGGGGAGTTAGGTTCCAGGGATTTTTTTTTCACCAGACAAAAGACATTATATTTTGTGTGTATATATATATATATATACACACACATATATACAGTATAAGTTTTAAACAAACAATGTTATACTGTACACAGCAATGATGATTGTGACGCTTGGATGAGGTGGTGGAGGTCAGAGGGTGGGATACTTCCCAGGGAATGCCTTACTGCTAAATAAAATAGCACTCGGCTGAGCCCTCAAGAGTTAACACGTTGTTACTGTAGCCTCACACGCTACAAGGCAGCACGAATGGAGGGAGGAGACACAATAGATGCATGGCAGTGGCTGCAAACATTCCCTGCGAAAACTGAACGTGATGATGAACCCATGCTATCCCACTGGAGTGCACCACTCCCTCCACTTTCCAAAGTGCTGCTGTGTGTGTGTGTGTGTGTGTGTGAGAGAGAGAGAGAGACAGATGCACATACCGTGTGTGTGTGAGTGTGACAGAGTGAGAGTGAGAGAGAGACAGAGCAGAGACACACACACCCTGTGAAAGAGAGAGAGACGAGCATTGCCTCTTTAAGTATTTTTAAGGCTGAATCCCCACTCTGGCACTTCGAGTGCAGAAGATGGGGGCCCACAAGGATTTTAAAAATTAATACTTTCCACTCCAGGCTTGTATTACACTCCCAAGGTTACAGTTTTTCTCTGACCTTGGCTTGATAAACGCTGCCACCACCCAAATGCAAACCCCCTTGAACCCAGGAAGGAGCACTTTCACCCCCACTCCAGGGAAGAACTGAGAAAGAAAACAAAGGAAATTAGCTGATGCTACCAGCTAATCAAACAACAAACTCATAGGACACCAAAAATCCAATCCTGTTCTTAAAAAAGGTAAAATTTATTAAAAACAAAAAGAAAGAAAATACATTTGGAACTTAGGGTTTTTGCTAGATCTTAAAAGAAACAATTACAAGAAATAAGCATCAAGATAGTTTTCTTGAGGTTCAGCTTAAAGGTTACAAAGAAAACTAAAGCATCTAGGGTTAGCACAGAGGAGATCCACAAGCCAAGATAAAAAAAATAAAACCAATTGTGTCTATTTAAACATGCCCTGTCCAATCATTTCTTCTAGGTATGGAAGATGAATTTTTATACCTTGTTCATGCCTTACACAGCATGCCTGCTTATAGCATTGCTGCTCTGTCTCTCCTTCTCCAGAGAACAACAGACAAAGGGAAAGTTTCTTTCCCATTTAAAAAAGTTTTAGCCTTCCCATTGGCTCTTTTGGTCAAGTGCCCACTCCTTTTCCTTTACCTGGGGAATTTTGTTAACTTTGTTACAGGCAAAGCAAGCAGAGTACAGCCACCAAGAGGGACTTTATAGCTAACTGGCTGGCTGGGTGTCCATAAAAGGGAGCTCCCCCCCCCTTCATTCATCACAAATATGCTGACCCCACTCTAAGTACACTGGCTTTTTAAGTAGATCAGCAATTTGAGACAGCAGCTGCTGCCAGCAAGCTCCGTCTGTCCTGATCCCTGTCCTGTCCGTCCCCCCGCTAGATGGAGATGGGGTACAGGAGCTGGGGGCAGGAGCTGGGGGCAGGAGCCAGGGGAGGGTACACCCTGACATCAGCATCCCTCTTCCCCCCCCCCCCCGCACCCCCTGCACAGCAAGCAGGAGGCTCCCGGGACCAGCTCCAAGGCAGAGGGCAGGAGCAGCACAGGGCAGTGGGGGGCGGGACACCTGAACTGCCCGGCAATTGATAGCCTACTGGGTGGCTGCCACACAGGGAACTTAAGGGAGCTGATGGGGGGCTGCCAGTCCACCCTGGTTGCAAGCCCCCACCAGCTAGCTCCAATGGGCTGCTCTTTCTGCAATCAGTGGACAAAGCAGGCATCTGCCAAACAACATTATAAGGGAGCATTGTGCAACTTTAAATGAGCGTGTTCTCTAATAGATCAGCGACGTAACAATGAAACAATGTTAACTGAGAGGATGTTAAGTGAGTAGTTACTGTACTTTAACAATGATCTAGCGAAGTTAAGAAGGGCTTGATTATCAGAGCATCTGATCACCTGCAGCTCCCATTGACTTTAACTGGAGCTGTGTGTACCCACCACCTCTGCAGAACAGGCCCCAGAGATAAGTCACTCAAGTGGATAGAAGAAACAGAATGAAAACAAGGGAGTTTGGATCGAGTAGGGGTTCGGCAATGAAGGGGAGTAGCCTCCTAAATTAGATGTGAGTGGACTAAAGCAAGTGAAATCAGTTAACTAAATCAAACAATTAAAAACCTTTAGTTACTAATTTAAAGATAAATGTTATTACATATTAGTATGCAGTCAAGAGTATAAAAACACCAGTTGCTTATGAAGATAGAACACCAGCAGCCAGGGGCGTGCACATGGGGGTGGGGCAAGCAGGGGCACACCCGACCCCAATAATTGTCGAGGGCACAGAACTCCTCCAGCCCCACGGCTGAGGGGAAAAGCAAGCTCCTGTGGCCCTGTGGCTTCACTAGGGAGTGTGAGCTCCTCTGGCCCCAGGGCCATGGTGCAGAGGACGACTTCCTCCAGCCTGGGATCTTACCAGGGGCAGAGAATGTGCCACTTCAAAAACAGTGAAATTTAAATTCCTGCACATGCCCCTGCAGGTAGATTAGTCAGCATGCAGGCCACCCAGTATACTGCAGAGTACAGCAGGTAGAACTATTTGTCTTGTGTCAAGTGTCATATATGTGGACCTATGATCAAGCAGCTCAGACTCCTCAGAGCTGAAGTGCCACCTCTTGATGTCAGAGTTGCTGATTTAGAGGAGAACAGAAATAGTGACCACATACATGGGACACTGTAGAGCAGTTCTACCCCAGAACTGGCTATCCTGCGCATCCAGCTGAGAGAGTCTCATGATGGGAGGGAAACAGATGGAATAGGAGGAGAGACAGTCTTAGATGGGACCCAAATTCTGAAAGAGGGAGAGGAGGCTGATTATTCCTCCTCCGTCCAGGGGATGAGCTTACCAACATGAGATAAACTGTGGCAATAGGGGATTTGGTCACTAGAAATATCAGTAGCTGGATACGCACTGACCATGGACCATTCGGAGACTGACTACTTGATATCAAAGGTGGTAGTTCTCACAGGACAAACTAGTGAATACAAAGGAGGCCATTATACATATTTTTAACAGTGTCACAGGAGAGGTGATATGGAGATATCCCATCTCCTAGAACTGGAAGGTACCTTGAAAGGTCATCGAGTCCAGCCCCCTGCCTTCACTAGCAGGACCAAGTACTGATTTTGCCCCAGATCCCTAAGTGGCCCCCTCAAGGATTGAACTCACAACCCTGGGTTTAGCAGGCCAATGCTCAAACCACTGAGCTATCCCTCCCCCCCAGGTCTGAGAAGCTAAATTTAGATTTCTAGGCCTTATGTTTAGAGTTTCTATGATAGTGTTCTTTTAACTACTTTTATCTCCTTATATAGGATTAGCTATTCAGACTCTTGATGCATGGATGAAACAACAGTACAAAGAGATAGGATTTAAATTTAGCAAAGACTTAGGGAATGATTTTTCTTGATCTGAAGCATTCCATGCATGCCACAGATCCAATGACTAAAGGATCATCCAGGTACTATCTGCAACAGACTGACTATAGCTTGTAATATACTGAACAAACTTTATGGAATTAAGATAAACTTTATTGAATAAAATTAAACCTTATGAAATAGGGTTAAAACCAGTAGCGTAGCTAGCGGGGTGCAGGGGAAGCAGCCGCTTACCCCGCCTTTCCAAAAGCTGCCGGAGGAGTGGGGTGGGGCGTGGCATGTGGCCCGCAGCGCGGCCGGCAGCTGCGGCTGGAGGAGCGGGGGCGGGGGAGCAGACTGGTGGTCCGCAGCGCGGCCGGCAGCCATGGGGGGGCGGTGGGCATGGCCGGAGGAGTGGGGGGCGCAGCATGCGGCCCGCAGCGCGGCCGGCAGCCGCAGCCAGAGGAGCGAGGGGGGGCGCATGGCAGCCATGGCGGGGGGGGGTGCGGGCACGGCCGGAGGAGCGGGGGGCCCAGCATGGCGGCTGGCAGCCGCGGCCAGAAGAGCGAGGGTCACGGGGGTGGCACGGCAGGGCCGGAGGATCCATGGGGGGGGAGGGGCAGTGCGGCCGGAGGAGGAGCCAAGGGGGGCATGGCCAGAGGAGGAGCCAAAGGCGGGGGCGCCTTTTTTATGTTTGCTCCCCCTCCTCTTAGAAGCTGGCTACGCCACTGGTTAAACCTTTGGGGTACATTGTATTAAAATATAATTGTGTATGTTGTATTGTATGTACCTTTTCTAGTAGTAGTAGGAAGTTAATGTACTTCCTCTTTTATCGGCCCTTTGAAGCCACCCCCTGGAGAGCGATGGACATGCTAGTTAAAACTGAGTCTCCAAGGAGTAACAGACAAAGAAAGGATTTTTGGATAAGAGGCTGTTTTAAATTGGCTCAGGGACTTCTTCTTGTTCTAAGGAATAGACAGGCCCTCTGTCCAGGAGACCCAGTCCTTAGTTTACAGTTGGAGGGTTTGGCCCATTAAGGGCCAATAAGACTGGATGCTTGTTCTGAGCTGAAGTTGTGATGATCATGTGACTACAAAGGAAACACCACGAATGGGGTGTTGAAGGACCGTTCCTGCCACAGCCCTTGTTTGGATTGGGATGAGCTCTGGCAAGCTTATTAGCATGCATTAAGGTTCTTTTATTGTTTTAATATGTTTTCTCTGTAGTGTTTTTACCTTAAGGATAAAATAGACTTGCATAGAAAGAGCTATGTGGTAACTTATAAGTGATGAAAATCACTCAGTTATTGGTCTCTGAAGAGAATGCAAGTAAGTGTGCTTGGGCAGCCTGTTTTTTTCTGGGGATAACACAATGATGGCAGAGAACTGTGCACCCTGGAAATATCGTGGTCAGAAGGGAGAGAAATTCTGGTCTCCATCGGGAAAGGTAATGGCTGGGAAACTGGAAGCCAGGAACTGGTTGCTCAAGCTGGAACACTGAAGAGAAATATAGGTGCCGTTGCCCTGAACTGTGACACTATCATCCAGGCTGTACTTGTTCTGTTCAATATATAATTGTCTCGACTCTCCACCGCTTTACACCTCCTGTTCCTGTTATCATTTACACATCTGCAAAGTAGGTATGAAAGGTTACCATTGATAGAAGTGAAAAGAGAATTTTGATTTGGAAGCATTATTTATTCATTACAAATGAGCAAAGTAAACTGTACAGCAGTGGAGAATCAAGCCTAATATCTGTTCTATATAGATATGCATGGTTCCTAGACTACTCACTTCACATTACCTTTTCAGCATCAGTTCAGTCACAGAGCTGAGAATTTATTTGAAAATGTCACTGTCTAGCCTATTATGCCTGCTTGTGACAACTCTCTTCTGCTCTCATTTGTTCCTATCTCTTCTACACCACACACTGTAGACCCTTTAATTCTTATCACGATTACTCTCCTAAATGTCCCAGTTAAGAACTTTATTTTCCTGCATACAGCAGTGCATAGTGTGGCAAGATGAGCAGTCTTGCTCTGGAAGTCTTATATTATGCAGACATTGCACACATGTATTCCCTGGAATGGAGACATCCCAGGATTGTGCCCTGCACTGATTACTAATTGCAGGCTTTTCTTCCATTTTAGTAGCCCAACCCTCTGAAGTGCTGGGCACCCTTGAATTGAATCCCACTGACATGGATAGGAAATGCTCAGCATTTCTCAGGATGAAGTGCCTAATCCCTTAGAGTCAGTCTCTTATAATTTAAGAAACACAGAACATGCTAGATATTAAGAAAATAATAAACATTTTCATAACAATAAGGTAAGATATTGAATAGTTTCTCATAAAAAATAGTGGAAGCCATATGCTTGGAAATGGGAATGAATTCAGACACGTTGTTTCATTTATGAAAGTATATGGTTGCATTTCCCCTCTTCCCCATTCTTCTCTTCCATTTCCCTCTAAATATGGAAATCCAAACCCCAGAGCCAATGCCTTTGAACTTTGATATGTTTAAGGAGCAGGGAGGCAGGATTTCAGACACACTTCTCAACCTGCCAATGATCAAGGCTGGGAAGAATTGTGCAACAGAGACCCAAGATGAAAGGCACAACAAATTATTCATTCAGAGCAGTTAACATGCCACAGGATGTCTTCCTTTAGCATACATGACTCTTTCTATGAGCCTCAGTTTCATGACCCTTTATTTTTAGATTTCAAACAATAAAATTGAGGGCACACTAGAATTGTATGGAACAAAAGTAGCTTTGGGACTAAAATGAGGGATGTCCCTTGAACTTACAATTGAGATTTATGGTTTCAGAATCTGCAGACAGGCCTAGATCCAAATCGCTCCATTGTCCATATCTCTATAGTGGTTCAAATCAAAACCCCAGATCCTACCAGCCCCAAACTTTTTGATGGAGGGGTGAGTTATTTTCCAAAATCTGGATCTGGGCTCAGCTCAAATCTCTCTCTCTTTTCCCTCTTTCTGCCACTTTCCCCTTCATCTGCTGTCTCCTTCCTAGGTATTCACATCTTCTTCACCACACACCATTACAATTGCTTCTCTGAC
Source organism: Terrapene triunguis (assembly GCF_002925995.2). NCBI lineage: Eukaryota > Metazoa > Chordata > Testudines > Emydidae > Terrapene > Terrapene triunguis. Next base: position 7,080,491 of record NW_020664399.1, read on the forward strand.
ATACTGCTCTTTGTCCAAATGAGCTTTCATGAACTCTTGTTCAGGAATTATTTGTGGCTTTCACTGCAGTATATATGTCCTGAGTCCCATTTAATGCTGGCCCTGACTGGGAGATTTTGGTAATTCATCAGTGTTGTGACTCTCCTATCAATGATCACTTTTATGTTATACAGGTGACAGTGCATTTAATGTGATCACCCAAGAGTTATTTGTATTTGTGGAATGGATTGAATGAAAGAGAGAATCAGATTGGCTGATGACAGTTTCAAGACTTGGAGATACACTGAAATAACCTTCATCTATCCTGTGATAGCTCAGGCTGTGATAGCGGAGCCTTTGAAGCTGACATTCTCTGACATTAATGTGACTCCAGTAGAATAAAAACACTACTTAGTACTTACATAGCACTTTTCATCTTCAAAGCATTTCTCAAGCATTAACCAATTAGTCCTGACAACAACCTACTGAGGCTGTTAAGTATTATACTCCTCGGTTGGTAGACGGGTGAAACTGAGGCAAAGAAGTTATTTACCTAAAGAGAGTGGGGGTGGGGGATGGGAAATCAGTATCATATCTAGGATTAAAATATAGGAGTTTCTAGTTCATAGTTCTGATCACTCCTCTCTATAAATGTTTATTTTCGCTAACCTTGATAGCTATTGCCCTATAATAGTATATTTTGGTCCTAGTGCATGAAATACAAAAGAAACAGGGCAAAAATTCAAGTGTTGAGTAAACAATACAGACTCATATCTTAATACCTTTAATGGACTGTGGGAGGTTTTATTACTTATAGTAATTACATATAATTTTGAATAAAAACTGCATATCCATGTCACCATTCGGATTCCAATCTGTCAAATTATTACATTTGCTATTACCCAGATTTTCTATTGTACTTTGAACTAAAGTTTTACTAAATTATGTAAAGAATGGCTGCACATCTACCCCATGGTTTCCTAAACACCAGGACAAGCTGAGGCAAAATCATATTCCTACAGCACAAAGGGCATGGAGAGTTGCCCTAACAACACTGCTCGAAAACTCTTTTGCATAGGGGAAGTCCCTAAATCCTACAATAAGCTTCTGGAAGGTGTGTGATTCAATTTGATCAGTGTTTAGTGGAGAAAGACTGAAAATACCTTCAAGGGGGGGGGGAACAATTTTAATAGTGGGGGTGCTGAGAGCCACTGAACCAAACTGTAAACCCTGTATAAGATGGAATCCACTTCAAGCCAGGGGGTGCAACAGCATCCCCCACGCCCCTTGTTCCAGCGCCTATGAATACCTTTTCTACTGATTTAATAAAGTCTGCAGGAGGGGAGTATAGCATATTATAAGAACTTTCACACCTGGACCCTCCTCCAGCTAATCTTGGTCCAGATCCTCAACTGCACAGATTAGTGCAGGGATTGGCAATCTTTGGCATGTAGCCCATCAGGGAAATCTGCTGGTGGGCTGGGATGGTTTTTTTACCTGCAGTGTCCGCAGGTTCAGCCGATCGCAGCTCCCACTGGCCGCAGTTCACCGTTCCAGACCAATGGGGGCTGCGGGAAGTGGCGGCCACCTCGGTCCATGCCGCTAACTGCAGCCCCCATTGGCCTGGAACGGCAAACAGTGGCCAGTGGAAGCTGTGATCGGCCGAACCTGCGGACGTTTCAGGCTAACAAACCGTCCCGGCACGCCAGCAGATTTTCCTGACAGACCGCATGCCAAAGGTTGCTGATCCCTGGATTGATGCATCAGTTGAGCTATGCTGATTTACATCTGCTGAGCTTCTGGCCCAATATATGGAAACACAGTTTAAACTTTTGGGAGGGGTTTAAAAATGACAAATAAAATTGTATTTTCAGATGTTAGAGTTGAAAGTTTATTTTGGTGGAATCCAGCCAACACACACACAGAGAGAGAAATTGCATTTCACAATAAATCTACATCTTCAAAATAACCCAAATGTTAGAAAGCCTTGAAATATACAAATAAGCAATCCATCTAGTTTCCCACTGCCGTACAATCCTTTATCACTTACTTCTATCCCACACGATTTATTCTGCTCGCTGCTACTTAACGTTGCCCCTCAAATTTGCAATAAATATATAAAAAGGTCAAAAAATACATTACTAGGAAATTAAAATTCCTGCTTCCTATTCTGGAGATCTATTCCCAATATACTATGACATGTATAAATAGTGCAATGCTACTCAGTATGGAAAATCCGCATGTTACTTGGTACATAACATCACAAACTTGCAGCTCTGCATACTCTTGCATAACCCTACAGCAACATATAATCAACATAACCTCTAACAAATTAATCAAAATCTATTTATAAAAGATACTCTGCACTGCAAACCCCATTGGCTAAAATTCTGATAAGCTGTACTCCCATTGATTATATTGATTATAATGGAACTACCGGTATTTGCGGAGTATGATATTGTTCAGCGTTAGGACTGGGCAACAGTTTTTGGCTGAAACTGTTTTTTTCAGGAAAATAAAATAAAATAAAGTCAATTCAGCAATTCTGAAACAAATGTATGTTGGTTTCACCAAACTGTTTTGAGCAAAAAAATCCTAAAGAATTCAGGAAAACCAAAATGTTTTGTTTTGCCATTTTCAAAATGAAACATTTCAATTGTTCAGTTTTCAAGGAATTTCAAAATCAAAAACATTTTAAAATGGTTCAAATCAAATGAAAGATTTTGATTTTGTCTAAACAAAAATATTTAATTTGACTTGGAACTTTTTTTTCTTGAATTGCCAGTGAAATGAAAAATCTGTTATTTGCACAGCTCGAAACCAAATATACACCAGGACTATGTTCCTTTTAGAGTTCTTAGTAAACAATATGTAAAAAGAAACCATATATATCTAAACAACTTATTGCCATTAAACAGCAAAATAAGGTCAAATTTAAGTCACAATTAGTTGAGTAATTTCATTGGGCTAGAGTGATTAAGTATTATATTCCAATTAGTCCCTTGGTTGGATCCCTTAATTATTTATTTGTAGACTTTCTATCATTTAGGTGTTGGTTTGTTGGTCTGGTTGATGTTTTGCTGCTGTTGATTGGTTTTTGGTGTTTTCCACAAAGGAATGTACATTTCTGGGGGGGGAGTAGCTAAATTCCACTAGCAAACACTTTCAAACTTATGCCTATTTGAATTAAATTCTTTGTTATTAGTTCAGAAGTCATTTCCTAGGTTCTTTTGCCCATCACCTGTCAAAATTGTACTGTAAGATTAAAAATAGGCTTGCCACAAAAGGTCAGCTACATGTGTTTAAGAAAAGTCTCTAGGTAATTAGAAATACATTTTTTTCCAGCAGTGTTAAGCTATCGTACCAATTAATTAGCTCCTAAGGCCGGAGTTTCCCGATGAAACTTACTGAACATATGACTACAAACTGAGAAGGATTGTTAACATTTGACTTCCTTCCCCACAAGTGACAAGGGGCCTAGTTCTCCTCTCATAGCTGTCTAGATCAGGAGTAACTCCATTGATGTTAATGGCCCTGGACTGCATTGCAGCCCCTTTATGTTGTACTATGTGTGCAAAACTGCCCAAAAGCCGATTTAGCAGGGGAATCCTCTGATGGCATAGAAACAACTTAGAGGATCCTATACCACTGCACCCTCCTTCCTCCTCTGTGTTCGGTGTAGTGTGCCGGGGAAAGGAGATGTGGCTGAGACTTCTCCACAGTCCACAGAAAAATCCCTGGCAGCTATAATGGCACCTTGGGGCCACTGGCACTAGCATAGGATAAAGCAGGCTTTAGCCCGCTCTAGCTTACATCAAGATGCTGTATTAGTATACATACGGCCTGAGATTAGTACAGTGCAAAACAGGGATAAAGCCACCTTTGTGCTATAGCTGGTATAAAATAACAATTCAATTAAACCTTTTTTCTGTTGAAAAATGTCGCTTTGTCAAAACCTATTTTTTTCACAGAAACATATTTGTTTTGACTAAAAGTTCACCAGGAAGATTTCTTACTTCAGAGTGGAATTTCCAGTCAAAGCCTGATATGTGTGAGACCCACATTCAATTCCTTGCTCTGAGATAGGCAAAGCAGGGACTTGAACCTGGGTCTCCCATATTCCAGTTGTTCTCCACTGGGTGATTCTGGGGTAGTCTTTCCTGAAACATTTTGAAAGGTCTCAATTGTGTTCTGCATTAAAACAAAAACAAATTTCTAAACCTAAATATTTTATGAAACAGAATTATTGTTTTCCAGCCAGCCCTACTTTGTACCCCTCTGCCTGAGTTACAACGTGCACTTCTTGGTTCTGAATCACCACTGCATTATCCCAGTTTTATGTCAGTGTAACTCCATAGATTCCATTGGCGTTAGACCAGGGTATGACTGCAATGGTGAATTTGAACCCACAGCTTAGGACCAATCAAGCTACCCCAGTATAAAACTGGTGCAAGTGAGAGCAGAACTATCCTTCAAGTGTTTTGTTGACATTACCCTTCTGTATATAAGATTTCCTGTGTCCTACATTTTAGCTTGTTACAGTCGGCTAGGTGAACTAGAGCCACAATAACAGGAACATTTTGGACATTTTAGAATTTACAAATAAGCTCTCCCCGGATTAACTCCATGATGCATTTCTAACCCTGAAGACAATTTGAGCTATTTTGTATATTTTTGATTATTGCATTGAAATTACCAACTTTTTGGAATAGTGAAATTCTGATAAAGAAATCCACTTTATAAACATCTATATTGTGTCCAAATTATTAGCATTTCTCCAATAAGCATTTACTCACTGTTTAAGAATAAGCCCATTTTCACAAGTGTTATATTTTATAAATGCAATTATTTTTGCTTTGCTTTTTGTCTGTAACATTTATTAACAGTAGGATTTTATAGATTCTGATGTGCATCCTTTTTTAAGACATTTCTAAAGTAGCTAAAATATTTCTTCCAGGGTTTTTCATATCTGGTAACTTACTTTTATTGGGTATCTGTCTGATACGTCTTTCTGTTGTATAGTTTTAATAAATATTGGGCTTTTTTCAAATTGTTTGTGGAAGTTGCACAGAACCCCATGAACATATTATATTTCTGGAATCAATTATTATTTCCTTGTGATTCATCATATCCTTTCCATCTTGCAGAGGAACTCTCTCTCTCTCTCTCTCTCTCTCTTTCACACACACACAGGGAAATGGAGATATGCAAGTGAAACAGAGTTAAATAAATAGAGGAGAAATTGAACAATTTTCATGGTAAAAAATGCAGAACCATGATAGATACCCACTTCAATTTTTTTTTCACTGTATGGTTTAAGTGGATGTTGCATTTCTATGCACTCATTTCAACTATTTGCATACAAAAGTAATAGACCCATTAGCATAATTGCTCTGCAATATGGTGTAATTGCTGCAGCAATGTAAAACTCATCCACAACACATGCATTTGTATACATAATCCCTTCAATAATGGCAAAGCAGAAAAATAAAACATAGGGGAGACTTTTGAGGAGAAGGACTCCAGAGAGAAGGGGGAGAGCAGGAGTTCAGGGAATTTTCAATCTCAATTACTTTTTTTTAAAACCTACTATGTGCTATGCTTGCAGAGGATTTGGAAGTTATACTAGCCTAAAATACTGAAAACTACTTTTTTTACTGTACTCAGATACTTCCATGAGTAAATGACTGACCTATTTATCTACCTTAAAAATAATTTTACAGAATGCATAATTTTAACTGTACAAAATGGCTGTTGAGTCATTTCAGTCAGCTACCTAGGGATTCTGTCAGCATCTGGGGAAACTCTAGGCTGGGATAGATTTTTCAGCTCTACGCCATTCCCTTTTACAGCCACTACTTAGAATATATAGACAAGGGAAAGAAAGTCTAGCCAGAGATTACTCTGCCACTACTCTTTAGCGATCCCTGGCTGCTGGAATGCCCCCTTGAGATCACAGGCAGTAAGATGCAATTTAGGGTAGTCTTAAGGCTGCCCTGAACTGCACCATGGGCCAAACTGGCTCTGGCTGACACCAGGATTGGAAATCCACAATGCCACCTGTGTCCCTCTCCCATCACCAGTTCTGCACCAAGCCCCACAGAGGCAGACTGAGGGATCCAGCCCTGAATTTCTACATTTGTAAAATCAAATGAAAATAGATCTCTCTCAGCACAGTTACCTGCTTCATGGGAATTGGATCCTTTCAGTGAACCCTAGCCCTAAATGAATGCCTTCTTTCTTCACAGGCATTCTAGTATATACAGATGAAGGAGGAGTTAGCATGCAGTCTACCTTTCCCATATTATCTTTGAATGTAGAAACTGTAGTTTCCCAAGGATGTTTCCCCCAGCCCTCCACTCCCCTAAATTTTCATACTGGATAGGTTGTTCTTGATGAATACAAGATCTGTTAAATAACTCTGAAATAGAACTTTATGGTTCAGGGATAACTTCTGGGATATAGAACCATCAGTTCAATGCAGCATAATTAGAGCCCTGGCTTGCAGTCTTTGCAGAAGAGCCAGTGGCTATGTGGGAAATTTGAACTGCTTCTCAGAGGACAACTTTGGAACATATTTGTAAAACAGTCTGCCTTTACTTGTACTATATCTATTCTACAGACAGAAGTTAGTCCCCTTTGCTCTCGCTTCAGCAATTTTCAGGAGCATTAAATTCACTTTAGAAAAGGTCATTAAAAATAGAGGGCTGAATCCTCCCAGGTGCCTATTAATGGTCTAATTATCGATTCTGCACCCACATCTCAGGTCTATGTTTTGGGCCATATCTCAGATAATAGATATAAGCATGGTTCCTCTGTAGTGAATAGAGCTATGTCAACTTATCTCAACTGAGGAGCTGGTCCTTTGTGTCTCATTGGTCATCTCCATTTCACATTAGGTCCTGACAGTGACTACAGATCAGCCTTCAGTACTGAGGTGGTCAGTTTGTCACATAACAGAGCCTATCCTCATCTGTATTCTCCCTGAATGCACTTGAGGCACTATTCATCATCCAGACACCATCAAACTCTTTTGCTCAAAGGGACATAGAGGAAAGAATAAAGTCTGAACGGTGCACTGTCTTGGTTCACTTCTTTTTTATGCTCTCACATAGAACTCTATCTTTACTGCCCACACAAGCACTTCCTGACAGGAGAGTTCTTCAAGGTCCTACACATGACTCCATCCATAATTACGCTATAATGACCCCTATTAGGAAGCTATTAATTGTAACACACAGAAACTGCCATAGTACCGCTGTGCCACCTCAGGATACTCCTACATTGTCCTTTTCCTGTCTCTTACATTCAAATAGAAGAATTTTCTAGGGATGAAACAGAAGCAGAGTAGTCTTAAAATCTCTGTCTTATTTTCCCTTATGATCCTCCTTTGCTTTTAGTCTCTTAGCTGCTGTGCAGATAAGAGGAGAATATTGCCCTGTCTACTCTGCTATTCTGCTGTGCTCATGACATATTCATGGATCGCCCATTGATGTCAACGGGAGTTCCACACATATAAATAGAGCAGAATCTCTGTCAGAATTTATCATACATCTGAGAAGAGAATTTTGTTCCTAGTAATGTTCATTCTCTGAAATTACAGTATAGAGTTCAGATCCTGTAATTCATGCACATAATCCCATTGCATTCATCTGGACCACTTACATAATGATGGACGATTCACCTGTGGAAAAGTGCACAGGATTAAGCACTAAAATACCAATCTCCTCCATCTTCCTTCAAATATTTTTTTTAAATGATGTTTTTATGGTCCTGCAAGTCAAACAACAAGGGGGCACATCTTCACTAGCAATGTTAAAGTGCTGCCACAGCAGCGCTTTAATATGGCTGTGTAGTCATGGCATAGTGCTGGGAGAGCTCTCTCTTAGCGCTGTAAAAAAACCACCTCCACAAGGGGAATAGCTACCAGAGCTGGGAGTGCGGCTCCCAGCACCATTGTACTGTCTACACTGGTGCTTTACAGTGCTGAAACTTGCTGCGCTGTTTGGTCACCCCTGAGCGAGAAAAGTGCCAGTGCAGACAAACCCAAAGAAAGAAGATCTACTATGGATTGCATATTTTAACACCTAGCCAATTTGTTTATTGTGTTTCTGTCCGTTTCCCCAAATCAGCTAACTGAGCTTTTACCCCACTCCCAGACATTCCTTTGGAAAACAGCTGAGCACACGTCAGATTTAGACTGCAAAACATCACTCTGATGCACAGATTTCATATTTGTGCATTTTGAAGCATTTTTCCTCTAGCCCAGGGATCGGCAACCTTTGGCCCATGGCCCGCCAGCCCTCAGCCCGCGCCGCTTCCTGCAGCACCCATTGGCCTGGAGCAGTGAACCGCGGCCAGTGGGAGCTGCGATCGGCCGAACCTGTGGCCGAACCTGCGGACGTGCCAAAGGTTGCCGATCCCTGCTCTAGCCAAATACTTTAAACTGACAAAACAGCGTGGGATTTTATTGTTTGAGACAGAGGGAGGTAGAGATAGTTGCCTCTTTTTAAAAAGAAACTCAAAAGAGTCCAAATTATTTTTGGGCTTGATCCTACTGTCCTTGCACGATTTTACAAGCAATTCTGAGGCCAGGCTGTAGTCTCTTCAGTAGGGTGAGTAATTGTGGGGCAATCATAAGAGTCCTTTCTAGGCTAAAAAAAAGATAGAGAATCCAAGGTGCAAAACATCTCTCAAAGAAATTAAAGGTTCCCTTGTGACTAAAAGCAATTCTATTTTTTCAATTAAAAATATCAAATTAAAATCACAGAAACTATTGAAAATGTGTCCATTAACTTCAATGGAGCTACAGTGATTTATGCCAAATGAAGATTTGGCTCCTGGTGTCAAAGAAGACTAGTAGGACCTAATTATCCTTTCAGTTACACCAGAGCAAATCAGGAACAATTCAGCTGAAGTTAATGAAGTTACATAATTTTAAAAGTGGTGAAAGAGTAGAATGCTCATGTGAAACATGGAACTGATGTGGATTCTGTGACATCATGTAAGACAAAAGGTCCAAAACCAATACAGTATCTTTCTATGCATTGTCCAAGGTGCAAATATATTGTTAATTTCAATGAGGTTTTCATGGTAAATGGCCAGATACTCAGTTTATGTAAATTACTGTAGTTTCATTGTAGATGGTGGATATATGTCAGTTTACACTAGCTGAGAATCCGGCTTCAAGGATATAAGTGTGGTAAAACCACTTCCAGGGAAACAATAACTTCTAGTTAGTTTAAACCAGAATGATACTAAACACCAGATTGCATGCTATGTCACAGCTGCAGTGACAGCAATGCGTGACTACATTTGATGCTGACCAGAAGCTCCTTTATAACATGCAATTCTCAGAAAATTCAAAATATGTATAAAAGGGTGTCAGTGTACAATTCTCTTTTTAAAAAAAAAAAAAACCCTATTCACTAAAGCTTGACAAAAAGATAAGACTACAATATTTACCCCAAGGCTTCTTCATTTATAAAGGCCAGATTCTACTGCTATGCACACAACACACTGGACCTGGGACAGCTAGTATTTGAACTCTGATAAACAAGCCCATCACACCATTTTCTCAGAGGGTTATGATAAAAAGTATTTTCAGGAATGTAAGATCAGAATGAAGAGTGATCCAGGGCAAAAACAAAAATAAAAAACTAATGAGTACATCTGGGAGAATGATGCCCAAAAGATTCTGTGAATATTTGTTAGCAGTTTGAATAAATTAGCTTTGATGCAGAGCTGGCTGGAAACTCTAAAAAATAAAAAAATAAATGAAATTTTGTAAAAATTTAATATTTAAATAAAAAAGCTAAAATTTCCCAAAAAATATTGTTTGATTTTTTTTTTACCCATCTATTTTTTGGCCATGTTTGTGACTCTTCTGTGCTTGCTTTCTGTGAACATTCATGAAATTAATATTTACAGGTGTGAATATTGACAAAAAGTGAATTTCAGGAGACACATATTCAACGTTCGCAATTGGTGCATCCAATTCTTACATTCACACTGTGACGAGACCCAGGGGTGAAGCATGGGATTGTGGGACCATGTACCCCCTTATCTCTCCGCAGCCTGGGCTGTCTCTCACAATGCCTTGCTAGTAACAAACTGCAAGCCCCTCCACGTGCTGTTATCACTCTGTACAACCGCATGTGGAGCCCCACACCCAGTTAGATTGCATGAATGGTCCCAGAGCCACTCATGAATCATACAGAGAAAGGCACCAGCCAAATCCCCACAGTCCCCAACACTGAACCTCAGTAATATACCATCTTGCACTGCTCTAGATGAGCAGTGCAAATTTATTAATTGGTTCACCACTTCAGCAATGGAAAGTGGACATACACCAGCCTTTGCAAACCTGAGAAGATTTGCCACACATTTCAGGCAAACTTACTGGTAAAGATGAACAGTTAAACAAATGTATTGACTACAGAAGATAGATTTTAAGTGATTATAAGTGATAGGCAAAAAGTCAGAGTTAGTTACCAAAAGAAAAGAAAATATAAGCATGCAGTCTAAACTCTCAACCCTATTAGACTGGGCAACATCTAGATTAAGCAGTTTTTCTCAACCCACTGTATATTGCAGTTCATAGTATACAAATTTCACCCTTGAAACCTGGGCCAGTCTCCTCTGTTGGAGTCTTAAGTCTTCTCAGTGTCCTTGTTGCTTGCAACATACATAGGGGCAGGAGAAAGGCAAAGCATGGGCCTGTTGTGTTCTGCTTTATACCCTCAGTCCCATGTGCTTGGAGAATACAAGTCCAGGCATGTCTGGTGGGCAATGCTGAGTCCCCAGGCAAGGTTGAGCAATTTCCCTGGTGTGACCTTATGCAGGTGAATCATTGAATTGTAGCTCCTTTGCTGCACAATGGTTACTGATAGGTTGTTTGACACCCCGCCTGGACATTGGTTACTTTCCTTGCTGTTGTCTCTGGGGAGCTAATATCTGGCTGATTCTCCAACTTACAGCATATTTTAGTGACAACCACACAATACAATTCTCATAACTTCATATGCATTAATGATATACACATATGGATAGAAAAAGGACTTTCAGTAGACATAACCTTTCCCCTGGTACCTCACATGGCATGCTTTATATTCAAGATCACAATTATATATAAATGAGGAACATGGAGATTACAGGGCACTCCCCCAAGGTACAGAATGTCACACACACACTCACACACAATGCTTTGTACTAAAACTTGTTCTTTCCTCACTCGTGGAACAGAAACAATATAATGCAACTCCCCCAGCCAATCAAAACTAAACACTGCAGCTGGAACAGCATATACTTATAGGGAACTATTGATTTGAAGAGGCATTGAATAACAAATTTCAGGAAATTGTAATCTGCTTGGAGATACTCCAGAGAGCAGAAAGCGATAAATTCATCCAATAAATTATTCATTGTGGATTACTCACACAGCTTTACTTATGTACTATAAGATATGAGTTAAAATGCAAAAAAGCTCAGGGGACTGGATGGCTCAAGGGGATAGCTAACATGATATGAAGTTTCACAACTGTACATTAACAGTTTTCCTACTGGGGCTGAATTCAAAGAGTGAAAACTGATATCCCTTGATGGATCTTTTGCGGTTTATGGGAAATGAGCTGGTGACCATGGCAAAGAGGTTACTGAGCGGGAGATATATCCTGTGTGGTACTAGGTGATTTCAATGGAAGCTGAAAGTTCTCAGTATTTGACTGGATTGGGCCCTAGAGTGTAAGAACTGTGACAATTGGCTGACTCTGTAGATAGGCCAAGAATTGAGTAGACATGGAGATATAACCACCCTCTTAGGACTACAGGTGGTCCCGCCCAAGCCAGAACTGAAGCTCACATAGGGACGATTTTTCCACTGTCACCAACTTGCCATTCCTGTTTTATAGGCAAAGGACTTCAGTCTCCAGGGATGTGAATGCAGTACTTTTCACTGGTCCTGCAAAGTAGTGAGCACATTTCCTACAAGGAGAATCACTTCTCACCCTACAGATTTTGACCCATAGAGTACACAATTCATTTAAATTAAAAAAAAAATACAATAAAAAGAATGTGAACACTGCTGAAACCAGATTTCTGTATTCTTATATTGTTGTAATGAGATTTCCTTCTTCACTTTAAGGCTTATGCATTGGAGATGTTGATGGAAAATGAGAAAAAAAGGAATTGAGCCCCAAAAGAGCACTATCAAGGATCATTTCTTCTTCTGTTTAAGCATCAGAGACAAGGAGAAAAAGAAGAATAGTGAGGGGATGTAGTGCGTACCAAAAAAGCATTTTAAGTGCCTATTTTTCTTGGGAAAATCTCTTTAATTTTAATTATCTGACTACTCTGGAAGAGTGCGGTGTGAGTACATGACAACAACAACAAAAAGCAACACCAATTAAAGTGTGCTTTTTGTGTGTGAGTACAATCCACTCTGTTTTATTGTGACTTACAAAAATTGAGGGGAGTGAAAGATACATCCATATAAATGGAAAAAAATAGGAACTTTCTATTTTAATGGATATTGATATTAATTTGTTGTCTACATCTATGTTGCTCTGACATTACCTGCAGCATTACAGACACCCTCAATGGAAAGTTCACTTCTCTACATCACAGCAAAAGGAAAAGCCAGCAGCCATTCGTGCCACTGCAATTTTCATTCATTCTTGTTTCCTTGGCACTTCAAAGAAGTCCCTCTTTCCCTGGATACTCTCATAAACTACTTGTGTGTACACAAATTAGAGGAGAGATGCAAATACAGTGTGAAAGGGAGAAGGATAAAAAAGAAACCATTGCAAGGGGTCTGACTCCTCTAGGCTCTGCAAGTTGTAGAACACAAGCAAAAAGTCAGTTTGATGGTGAAGACGATAGTTGGTCAAACTATTCATTTACCCAACAAGTGTTGTTATTTTTTCCTAAATAAATTCTTCACAAATAATTGTTGTTCTATTTTTTGACCAGATCTAGGCATGAAATGAGTGATCCTTTCTCTGAGTCAGATAGTGCCTGGCCAGGTGAAGGTACCCAAGGGAACAACCAGGCACAAGGCCCTGCCCTACCTGACAGCCTTTTGAAGGGGGCAGCTCTGGTTACAATCTGTGTGCCACTAGTGACAAGGTCATGGCCCTTTCCCCACACCCTGTACCAGCCATCAGTACCTGGCATAAAGGGAATTGCATTCCACACCTTTTGGAAATATAAAGCTGCCTAGCCTATAATACTGCCTAGAGTCCCATGAGGGAATCAAAAGTATTCTTTTCAGGTGCTCTCTTCCCCATACAAAGCTTCAACCCTGCAAGTTATTTAAAGCCACACTCTGTTTCCCTGCTGCTTTATCTAGTGTTGAAATAAATGTGATACCCATGAAAGGGTTAACTTGGATGTGGAAATTTTGAGAAGCAATTAGAAACAGTGTCAGGCCCTTAGGGTAAGATCAGTCAGCAAGAGTTTGTTCTGGTGATGCAACCTGGCATTTCAGTGGCTGAGTGTGTTGTCATTTGACATATCTCTGGAGTGCTTTATGAGATGGAATTATTTGGAAAAGTCTCTTGCTAGTATATGAATTTCACTTCATTTCTCATTATATTAAACCTTTGCTTTTCTACCTCACCTCTAGACACTTAATTACAGTACCCTTGCTCCAAGCACAACAACTGTAATTAGAGAGCTGCCCAGGAAAGTACACACCCTGAAGCATGAGCATGTTAACAGCACTCACTGCCAACTCACCACAACCTGGAATGAAACAGTAGAAGCACAATTCTTTGTTTCGGTGTGAACTGTCAGGGTCACAGAATTCTGCAAGCACAGAGACCAGGTACCATTCCTACACCCTGACTCCACTTCCCACTTCACCCTTTAGCAGTGCAGCTCATTTCAATCACACAACTTTTCATGCTGGTTTACTGTTGGTGCTCCTGAAGGGGAAGTGTTTGGTGCTACCAGTTGTGCTGGGGGAAGGATGTAGGAAGTCCTCTCTCTGCGTCCTGCCACTGTTGGGTGGGCTACTCCCTGACACTGTCTGCTTCCTCCCTGTAGTGCCATGACACTGCAGGTGGGGTTGGCTCTCCTTCCACAGAGGAAGATGGTGATGATGAAGCAATTCTTTCTCTACAAGGCATTCTTACTGCTGGAGATGTCAAAGCTGCCACCTTCCTCCCAACCACCCCGTGTGGGAACTGCTGCCCTCACTAATGGTGATATTGTGTTCAATGCTCTAGGGAGGGACTGAGTTTTGGCACAGAGTGGCAGCTGCCTCTCATTGCCAGGGTGGCATCTCTACATTCCTATGTGTGAGACAGCCACCAGTCTGTGCCAAAGAGAGATGTGGGACTTGGTGGGTGAAGCAAGAGACTCACAGGCAGGGCCGCCCAGAGGATTCAAGGGGCCTGAGGCAAAGTGGGGGAGTGGACATACTCACCGGGCGGCGCTCCGAGTCTGCTGTGGCGGCGGGTCCTTCAGTCACTCCGCGTCTTCAGCAGCACTGAAGGGCCCGCCGCCGAAATGCCGCCAAAGACCCGGACCGCCGCTGCCGGGTAAGTAAAAAGGCGCCTCTAGCCAGGAAAGGGATTCTCGGCCAGGGCTCGTGGGGCCCCTGTGGGGCCTGGGGCAAATTGCCCCACTCCCCCCCCCCCCCCCCGGGCGGCCCTGCTCACAGGCCTATACTCATTACACGTGAAAGGGACATGGGCACAGATGTTCAGAGTAGGTTTAAGGAGACACAAGACATTTACTACACTAGGTGAGATGCAACTGGCATAGCAGGCCAGACCATCATTGACTGCATTTGTTAGGAAAATAAAAAGACCTGGAAAAAACCTTGCACAATATATTGATAAGCACTTGTACGTTAAAGTTAACATCTTTAATAGGGAGATTACCCTATGTCAGTGTAATGTCAGACTATTTAGGCTTGATTGTGCTCACACCAGTGCAATTCCACTGACTTTTATTAAGTTTTTCCCAATTTACACAGTGTGACAGGAGAATCAGATCTTTTCTTCTATGGGAAGAGGATAATAATTGACTCATGTATTTGGACTGAAAGAACCAAGGAATTAGTTGGAGTAAATTACATTTTTCATCTACACCCCAAGCCATCTTGTCCTTCCCTAGGCTCACTCTGGTTTTATCTAGTATTTATTGTCTACACGCACTTTTGCTCTGTCCAATTATCAATAGATACAGCTGAGCTCTTTTGAGAAGATACTCCACTGATGGGAGTGATCAACCTCCATCTCTTGTGATACACAGAATTTTAGGCTTGATTTTGATGTCACAACAGTGTAATCCAGAAGTATCTCCAGTGAAATCTATAGAGTTAACAGCACTAGAGTGGGGAAAGAATCAGGTTCAAAATGTGTGTTTGCTACTACTGCTTCATCACCAGAATATGCCACATGACAGTTCTTTACTTAAAATGAGTTGAAAGAGGGATCCATCCATCCCCCCCCTTTTTTCCCCCTGATTTTCTAATCTCAGTTTTTCATCTTTGATGTCCTAATATTTTGTACTATTAAATTCTCCATTGACTATAACTAAGCTCTCCCTGGGCTTTAGAGCTTGACCAGCTAGTGTGTATTTTTTTAAAGTGAGCTAATTCATTGGGCAGGCTTTATAAGATCCTTAAAGTTATCTAAAGACATACGATGACTGCAGTTTGCACGCTGGCAGTTAAGGAAATATGCACCTTGGCTATATAATTTTCCATGAAGTTTTAGTTGGATGTCACTGAGAGTTAAAACTGGAAAGGGTAGTCTTTCCAGGACTATTCGGTGATGTTACCAGGCCTGGCACCAGTTAGTGATTCTAATGATATTTTAAGAAATATTACGTGTCATGCCTCTATTATTTCCCTTGTCACTATACGTAAACAACTGGTGGCAAATGATAATACAGGGGCCACCATTAAAAATTCAATATTTATTCACAGTGGAATCTGAGATATCATTGTATTTCCCATAGCACAGGGAAACTCCCAGACTCTGCTTTATTTTGTTGTGAGTAAACAAAACTCAGCTGAGTAGTTTGGGGACTGATCTGAAACCCATTGAAGGTCACAAGGAGAAAAACACTGCTACAAAACTATATTTCAATAGACATCAAATCAGGCTTTGTATAATGCCTATGTACTATGCAGTTAACCGTGTATTTTCCACCCTTTGGAGACAGATGTGTCTGCACACTAATTTATTACTGTTTTATCTCAAGAAGAATTTCTTAGAGAAAAACACAAACAGAGTTGTATTACCTTTTTTTGTGATTCCTTGTCTGATTACATCTCTTATGTAGCAGGGTTTTTTTTAAAAAAAACAATTCATTTTTCCTGTGGTCTATCCTCACAAATTATCTTTATAAAGTTCAAATGTTACCTTAGTTAATATTAATATTACTCAAAAATATTGAATATTGGATGTGGTTTTTTTAAAAATAGGGTTTCTTAAATTTGATCATATTGTGGACCACATCTTAATAGCAAAATCATGTTAGACCATTTACTCTCCCAAACATGATGCCCATAGCATCCTCGTGGCAGCTACAGCAATTGCTTGCAAGGAAAAGTAGTTTTGTATCTTTTACTGCTTTAAAAGCAAACAAAACAAAACAAAACACTTTTTGTGTTAATTTTTCAATCTTCTTTCTCTCTGACTCCAGTCCTTTTTGTTCCTCTCTCACACATGCTGCTCTCCTCTACAGGTTTTTCTGCCATCTGACCTTTATTCCTCGCCCCCATACAAGGGTATCATAGAATCATAGAATCATGCTGTCTGGTCCTCCTTCTCCCCCCCCCCTCCAGCCACCCACCTTCTCCGCTTCAGATACTGATTGGCCATCCTGTCCCTTTCTCCCCTACTCCTCTGAACATGCTGCCTTCCCTCCCATTTCCCTGTGGGTGCTAGCTAGCTGCCTACTTCCCTATTCCCTATGCATGATGCTTGAATATTTGAGTCCCTTCTCCTGTGGACAACTTTCCCTATCACCCAAGTTGTCTTCTCCCTTGTTCCCCTGCACCTGTCCATCTGCCTGGGAGTCTTTGGCAACTAATGATTCTCTCTACAAAAGGAAGATCCTCCAGGGGTCCAATAAACCAGATTTAGGACAGCTATGTATGAATGGAGCAATGCAAAACTGTCCTAATGCAGGGAAAGACTTGCCTCATAAATTCAACAGACCAGAACCTCAACAAGTATAAATCAACTTCCCTCCATTGAGCCATAGCTCCCCTGAAGTCATGGCTGATTTGTACCCACAAACTATTCATACTTCCAAAGATTGGACTATATCCAGTGATCAATATATAGTTGAGAAGTATTTTCACAATTTTGTAAAATAATTTACACAGTTAACAGTATATCCATATGTTTTCAAATGTTTTTTATCAATTTGTTCCTTTATGAGTCAACAGTGTAACGCTGTTGCAAAAAAAAAAAAAAAAAAAAAAATCATTCTGGGCTGTATTAACAGGAGTATTGTAAACAAGACACAAGAAGTAATTCTTCCACTCTACTCCGCACTGATTAGGCCTCAACTGGAGTATTGTGTCCAGTTATGGGCACCACATTTCAGGAAAGATGTGGACAAATTGGAGAAAGTCCAGAGAAGAGCAACAAAAATGATTAAAGGTCTAGAAAACATGACCTATGAGGGAAGATTGAAAAAATTGGGTTTATTTAGTCTGGAGAAGAGAAGACCGAGAGGGGATATGCTAACAGTTTTCAAGTACATAAAAGGTTGTTACAAAGAAGAGGGAGAAAAATTGTTCTTGTTAACTTCTGAGGATAGGACAAGAAGCAATGGGCTTAAATTGCAGCAAGTGCTGTTTACGTTGGACATTAGGAAAAACTTCCTAATTGTCAGTGTGGTTAAGCACTGGAATAAATTGCCTAAGGAGGTTGTGGACTCTCCATCATTGGGGATATTTAAGAGCAGGTTGGACAAACACCTGTCAGGGATGGTCTAGATAATACTTAGTCCTGCCTTGAGTGCAGGGGACTGGACTAGATGACCTCTCGAGGTCCCTTCCAGTTCTATGATGCTATGATAATTAACCAGTATATAAATGAAGACAGATTGGTGAACTTTAGGGGGCAGGGATAGCTCAGTGGTTTGAGCATTGGCCTGCTAAACCCAGGGTTGTGAGCTCAATCCTTGAGGGGGCCACATAGGGATCTGGGGCAAAAATCAGTACTTGGTCCTGCTAGTAAAGGCAGGGGGCTGGACTCGATGACCTTTTAAGGTCCCTTCCAGTTCTAGGAGATGGGATATCGCCATTTAAAAAAACAAAAACCTTTGGTAATTTACTAATACTTTATGAGGTCACACACATGAATTATGAAACTGATATTGTTACTTCGATTGCAGCATGCTTGTGGCAAATCTACAATCCATGTACAGCAATACTCCCTGCCTCTTGCTGGACTAAAATGTTGCAGAATGAAAAGACAGAATATAAAGGGCTGAATTACAAGTAGGCCTGCTATGGATATTGGGTAGGTAAGGAATGTGCATGGAGTTTTCCCAACCAGTGCCTTATGCCAGGGCCAATGACAGCTATTACCCCTGCCCTTGGAGGAGAAAAGGGACAGCTGCTTCTGCTCATCACCAGGGTAGCTCTCTGTCCCAAGAGAGCATGGAGGGGCAGGAGGAGGTAGGAACAGGTGCCACCCCTCCAAACACTGAGGGAAGCAGGCTGCATCACCACAGTCTCCTTCTGCCTTGGACCACTTGAGAAGACACAGTCCTGCCCAAAGCTTTACCGGATGGGGGTGGGCTAGCTCATGCTTAATGTAGTCCAAAGATTAAATGGCACGACTTGGCCCTGAACTGACAGGATCTCTTAAATTTAAGTTTTTGTGGTTTATTTTATTCAGTTTTACCTCTACTCCCAGATGTTGGAATCAGAGCAGTTACTTCAGGTTTACACAGGTGCAACTGAGATCAGAATCTAGCCCAATTTTTTTTATGAAAATTCTTTATATGTCATTAGTGGATGCATTTTTATTCAATCACTAACTTGGCCAATTAAAACTCTCTTGGTCATGAGTATGAAACTGATTAGAAGACACTTCAAATAGAATCACAAGACTTTGGAACCAGGTTGATGTCAAGTGTCAGTTAATGGAAATATGGTTAGTGAAGGCCATTACATGACTTTGGGCCTGATACCACAAAGTGCCAGTGTCAGTTTAGCAATTGATTTATATAACTTTTGCCTGATTGTAAATTAATAATGAAATATTGTTTTCAATAATGAACGTTATAAACAGGTGCAAGAAAACCAGACAGAGAGACTAAATTAATCCAAACAAAAAGGCTGTGTTGATATATTTCAAGGACTATGCTGAAATCACACTTGGGAAAAACAGAAGATATGGAGCTGGAAGTTAATGAACCCAAATTGGTGTGTCAAATATTAGGCCTAATTGGTGGGGAAAATAATATTCCTGCCATGATTCCCTTTGTGGTTCCTTAAAGAAAGAGACTTTGAAAGAAAACAGAAAAGACCAGACGGAGGCTTCTGAAGTAAGTGTCGCCATCATGGCTGCCACAACCACCATCTCCTGGGATCCCAGGCCTTCATCATCCTAATCCAAAGAGATGTCCTGACCAGCCCGGGCCAAAGAGAGAGACCCAGATAACATTGTCACCCTTACCAGCTAAATCCCAAGCACTGCCTGGGATGAAACAGAATTGGACTTTAACAGCAGCAGCAAGAACAACAGTTCCAACCCATCTCACCTAACTTCTTCTCTTTTACCCAAAAGTACAGTTATCACCATTTTTGATACCATCTAAAAGACAGTGAAAGACGTTTTTTTTCCTCCTAAAACTCTCTCCAGTTAAAGGGAAAGAGAACAAGGACTGTTGTTAAAATGAAAGCCTTACTTAATATTTTACATCTCAAAGGCTTTAACTGTTTCCCCTTCTTTTCTGTGTCTAATAAAAATAAAAAAATAAAAGGATTTTTATGGTGAGTTTGCCATGGTACCAAGCAAGGTAAAGTCTCTGTATACCAAATCCTGAACCTTGTTTAACGTTGGATAGTGACTGGGTTATGTTAGCATCTTTAGCCCATATATTCCACCCAAATTAATACAACAGTGTTTCCAGTCACGTGCATGTGGAGGAGCCGAGGGACATCACATGTTTCACAACTTATTATAGTGCAGAGTGCAAGATATATCTCTTGAAGTCTAAGGCTGTGTATTCTTCCCACTTTAAATGTGTTCATCAACTCTACTTGTCTTTCATATGCAAGTACTACATGAATGCATATACACACAAAGTATATGCATTTAAGTATTATAAATACTTTCTTAGTCTTCAGGAGCCTTCTAGGAGCAAGTACTTCTTCAGAGTAGATTACATGAGTGAAATGATTACATGGAAATCTGCTAAACGTGTTTACAAGAACTCACAGTCCTGACTGACAGCTCAAACTCAATCCCAAACCATCACTATTTCTGAAAGCTGCTATTAGAGTCTATACAGTTCAGTGCAGTCACATTAAAGTCTCTACACTATTATTAAAGTCATTGAACTGATGGCTAACTAAGTCATACTTGTCTGCTCCCACAGTTTACCAGTGAAATGCAGGAAATTTTTTATTCAAAACATGTCATTCATGAGGAAAAATAAACCTAACCATTCTTGTTAATGTCAATAGACTTCATTGTCATTACAAGGTTTTATATAAAGAAACTTTTTTTCCCCCATTTTCCCTCTTCCCTAGAATTAGGCCTAAAAATATTATTTAGATCATTGCTAATAGCTAGGAACATAAGATATCCTTCTTTTGCCTTTCATAATGTTTGGAAAGTAAAATTAGTATGAACATGTATATAAATTTATCTATGCGTATATAGAGAGAGTGCACGAAGGTGGAAAGGAATACATTAGAACTGGTCAGAAAATGCAGCAAGAATTCTCTCTTCTGGGCTTCAAATAACCCCACAACCTCACCATGTTCATCATCAGAAGCAAGCTCCCCACAGACCAACAAAATTCAAAGTGGCATCCGACCCTGCCAAAACAGATGCAAAACTTGCAGACATATTTCCACTGCTATGATGATCGATATTCCACACAACACACCTTTCAAAATTCATAAGTCCTACACACGTCTGTCACAACAGGTGGTGTACCTTATCCAGTGCATCAAATGCCCCCAACAACGCTACTATGTGGGTGAGAACAGAAAATCACTGCACTCTTGAATGAACTCACACAGAAAAAATGATAAAGGATGAAAGCACCATATCACACATAGGCAAAGTGATCACGCCAAATGTGACCTCTCACACCTCATCCCCAAAGGAAACCTGCACAACACTTTCACAAGATGACCATGAGAACTTAAATTCATAACTCTGCTAGACACTAAAAACTATGGTCTCAAGAGAGACCCTGGTTTTATGGCCCATTACAACAATTTGTAACCTACTAAACCAACTTTGTCCTGTGACTGCAGAGGTGTTAATTGCCCACTTCATTTTAAGTGGTTTCTTGCATCATGTGTTAACCTCTTATGCTTAACAATCTGTCTCACCTTGCATTTACCCGTGACACTTTCGTTACCTTTTTCAGAGCTGAGGAAAAAATCTGCAAAGCTTAAAATCCACCAACAGAAGTCAGACCAATAAAAGATAATACCTCCCATCTTGTCTCTCTCATTGATTTAAAATGGAAGTTTAATGACTGTGTGCCATTTATATCTTTGAAAATCTTCCCTTAACTGTACTACCTACTTAGGCTGCACTTTGAATAAATCAATCAACTTCTGAACCAGTGAAGCCAGCAGAAGACTCAGACCAGGACTACACTACTTATGTTGGCAAAACTTATGTCGCTCACGGGTGTGAAAAAACACCCCCCCCCCGTGCGACATAAGTTTCACCAACATAAGTGGTAATGTGCTCAGCAATGTTCCAGCAGTAGAGCTTCTCCCTCCAAGATAGATACCGCTGCTCCTTCGGTGTGGTTTAATTATGTCGACAGGAGAACGCTCTCCCTTTGGCATAGAGAAGCTACATGAGAGATCTTACAGTGGCGCAGCTGCATTGGTACGGTTGTGTCATTATAAAGGTCTTTAGTGTAGACACAGCCTCAGATTGCTTCCACTGCTGCCTTGTGAAGGTTTTGCAGATCTAGGATGGATTCAACAAGATAGATACTTGAGTAGTCCCATTAAGTAAAGATCATGCTTAAGTATCTTGCTGAATTAAGGTCCTAATATTAGAAGTGAGTGAAATTTTCCAACCTTTTTTTTTTTTTTTTTAAAAAAATAAATATTTATTTACATCGAAACATTTTGTGAAATCGAGTTGATTTTGCTGCATTGTTTCAGCAAAAAGAAAAAAAAGAAAATCCAAAAATTAAGAAAGAAAACATTTCCATTGTTCTAGTCAAAAGGACAGTTTTAGAATTCCCTTCAATTTCTTTTAAAGTGCAAAAACATTTTTAAAAAGCTTGTAATCAAAATGAATGTTTCCTTCAACCCAACGTGATTGTTTTGGATCTGCCAGAAAATTGAGAAATCCCATTAAGTAAGATTCATGCTTAAGTATCTTTCTGAATCAGTGCCCTAATATGTATTCAGTCTGGCTTCCAGAAAGATGATAAATTCAGACTAAGAAAACAGCACACTTTACATACTAAAGGAAAAAAAGCTTCTTTTTATTCCTTTCTGAAACAAGTAAAATGTGTTGCCTTACACAAGCGACATTATAAATTCTACAGGAGTTACAAATGTAATAATTTTGTCATAGGAAAAGCAATTTTGAAAACAGGAACATATCATTACCCTAAACAGTACAATATTCTTCATAACAATGCAAAGTTTTAGAAATAAAAATACTGATATTTAAAATTGGGATACATTAAAAGGAAAATTTACAAACTATCAATCAGAATGACATCACCGTTTTGCAATTTATCCTCAAAATCAAAACTCACTGATCAGTGAGATATCAAAGTAAAGTTTAGAATAAGTTAACAAATTTGTTAAAGTAATATACTAAAGTAAGGAACAAATAAATAAGAGTTTGATTGGCTTTTGTCTGTACATTCTGAGTTTTACAAAGATATGTTATTTTTATACACCTCTACCTCGATATAACGCTGTCCTCGGGAGCCAAAAAATCTTACTGCGTTATAGGTGAAACCATGTTATATCGAACTTGTTTTGATCCGCCGGAGTACACAGGCCCCCCCACCCCCCCACCCCCGGAGCACTGCTTTACCGCGTTATATCAGAATTAGGATTATATCGGGTCGTGTTATATCGGGGTAGAGGTGTATCTGCTTATATTACCCATTTTGATATAATTTTATTACTTTAAACATATATAGTTCCTTCACTTCTGAAGATCCGTAAGCCTTTCACCTACTACACATTAGTTAAGCTTCTAAAACACTCTTTTGAGACAGATAAAAAGAAAAATCATGCCACTTACCATTGAAATGCAGCCCCCTCTGGGACAGAATATGACATCTGTTTAGCTTGACACAGAAAGATTACATAACAGTTTAGAAAAGGGAATGAAGAATACTTGGCCATGTCTTCAGGTAGTGCAAATTGGTATAACTCCAGTGAGTTCAATATCCCAGGTAGACCATAAATAATATAGTTGGAGTTTGGCCGAATCAGGATACCCTACTACAACCCTATGCCCATGAAAAGTGCTATGGGATCTTCAATAACCATAAATGCTAAGGATCTCAGTTTCACATGTCATCTGAAAGATGGTGTTGCTTTATGAAGTGTGACAGACCCAGACCAGTGGGGTACAGGAGTCTGGTAGAGGGAAAAAATATTGGTCACTGGATGAGTAGTTTTCTGTTCCCTGAGTGACCAGAGAAGGGGCTGCACTAGAGTAATCAGGAACCTGCTAGAACCAGTTAAGGCAGGCAGGCTAATTAGGACACCTGGAGCCAATTAAGAAGAAGCTGCTAGAAACAATTAAGGCAGGCTAATCAAGGCACCTGTGTTTTAAAAGGAGCTCACTGCAGTTTGTGGTGCGAGTGTGAGGAGCTGGGAGCAAGAGGCGCAAGGAGCTGAGAGTGAGAGGGTGTGCTGCTGGAGGACTGAGGAGCACAAGCGTTATCAGACACCAGGAGTAAGGTCCTGTGGTGAGAATAAGGAAGGTGTTTGGAGGAGGCCATGGGGAAGTAGCCCAGGGAGTTGTAGCTGTCATGCAGCTGTTACAGGAGGCACTATAGACAGCTGCAGTCCACAGGGCCCTGGGCTGGAACCTGGAGTAGAGGGCGGGCCCGGGTTCCCCCCAAACCTCCCAATTGACCTGGACTGTGGGTTTTTCCAGAGGGGAAGGTCTCTGGGCTGTTCCCCAACCCACATGGTGAATCTCTGCGGCAAGAAAATCTGCCAATAAGCGCAGGACCCACCAAGATAGAGGAGGAACTTTGTCACACTGATGTCAAGGGTGGGATTTTGGGGTGCACAGCGCGGTGGAAGAAGGAGGGTGATTTAAAAACAAAACAACAACAACAACAACAACAACAAGGGAGAGGGTTCATTTTTTTTCACCACAATGGATGATGTAGTGCGGGCACTGATACAAGCTATGGTGGCCCAGCAGGAGGCTACCCGTGTCCAGGCAGCCACCCAACAGGAGGCAGTGCGGCTGCAGCAAGAGACTAATCGCCTGCTGATGGACCAGGCTGCTCAAGACCGAGCTATGTTGCGGGAACTGGTAAACCAGGTAAAGTCCCTTACAGAGCTGAATCGCGGCCATGATGGGACGCGGCTCATACGGGCCAGCCATTGGCTGCAGAAAATGACACGAGAGGATGATGTAGAGGCATACCTTCTGGCCTTTGAGAGGACAGCCCTATGGGAGGCCTGGCCTCGAGATCAGTGGTCTGGCATCCTTGCCCCATTCCTGTGTGGGGAGGCCCAGAAGGCCTACCATGATCTGCCTGAAGAGGCTGCGGCAGACTACCCCCAGCTGAAAGCAGAGATCCTGGACAGATCTGGGGTAACGACAGCAGTGCAGGCCCAGCAGTATCACGGTTGGAGGTACCAGAAAGACAAAACCCTGCGGTCCCAATTGTATGACCTCATCCATCTCGCACGAAAGTGGTTGCAAACAGAGTCCCGGAGTCCGGTTCTGGTCATCGACCGATACATGATGGGACTACCACCAGACCTTCGTGCCTGGGTAAGCCAGAACAAACCCTCCACCTATGACGAGGTTGTCGCCCTGGTAGAGAGGCGAAGGACAGCGAGGGAGCTGACCCGACCAGTTAAGGAAGAGGCACCCCGGGTTAAACTAGCAGCACCAAGCCCTAAAGTTCGGGTGACTGAGCCACCAGGAGGGCCCAGGTGGAAAAAGAGAGAGGCTGAAGGCCCATCAGAGGCCACAAAGAGTCGGAGCACTGAGGGAGAAGAGGGTCGTGATGTTAGACTGCCCAAACCAAGAGACCGGGGAACGCCTAGGGCTCCATACAGATGTTATGCCTGCAGGGAGTGGGGACACATAGCTGCACAGTGTCCCAATGCTGAGGAGCCTATGCAGTGTAACCTCGGGAACTGGGCAGATCCATGCTCCCTAATCCACCTTGTGGGGGTCTCACTAACCCCACATATGTATACCAGACCAGTGAAACTAAATGGGGTAGGGACCACGGCACTGGTTGATTCGGGGAGTGCTATCACACTTATCTCAGGGAAGCTCGTGAAGCGTAGTCAGCTGCTGCAGGCTAAACGTATGGGGATAACATGTGTCCATTGGACAGTTAGTTACTACCCCACCGTATAGGGATAACATGTGTCCATTGGACAGTTAGTTACTACCCCACCATCCCAGTAAAAATCGAGATCCAAGGGAACACTACTGAGGTAGCAGCAGGTGTAGTCCCTAAACTCTCATACCCGGTGCTCAGAGGGAGGGACTTCCCAGGGTTTGGAAACTTACTCCCAGTAGGGGGATTGGAGAAAGATAGGGACCCTAAAATTGGTGAGGCATCCACAGCAGACTGTCAACCCCCAATCTTCTCTGAAATATCCCCAGATTTGTTCTCCACTCCCAGACAGGGTAGAAAGACAAAAAGGGAAAGAAGGGCAGCTAAGGCCATGGGAACCCGAATACTGACCCAAAGCCAGAGGGTCGCTCTTGTAGGTAGGCGGACTTGCGCAGCTGAAAAGGAGGCCACGCAGGAGGGAGAAGCACCTGAGTCTGACCCCCACCCTAATGCTTCTGAACCAGTAGAGGCAACAGAGACTGAGCCCCTAGATCTTGGGCAGATTAGCCCCGGGAGAGGAAATTTTGGACAGGACCAGGCAGAAGACCCAAGGTATGACAACATCAGGAAGGAGGTGACTGAAATAGATGGGGTCCCCGTGGAAGGGAAAACCCAGGGACCAGGACACTACTTCAGAATGAAGAAGGATCTCTTATACCGGGTTGCACCAGTACAGGGGCAGAAGGTACAGCAGATCCTAGTACCTCAAAAACACCAGAACGCTGTATTAAGTCTTGCTCATAGTCATCTTTTTGGGGGGCATTTGGCGGTAGAGAAGACCCTGGCACGAGTCCTATGACGGTTCTTCTGGCCCGGAGTACGTGAAGAAGTATGGAGGTACTGTGTCTCCTGCCCGGAGTGTCAGCTGCACAGTCCCCATCCCCACTTGAGGGCACCTTTAGTACCCCTTCCCATCATAGAGGTCCCCTTCGAGCGAATAGCCATAGACCTAGTGGGACCCCCGGAGAAGACGGCTCGGGGCCACCAATATATACTTGTTGTTTTGGACTAATCTACTTGCTACCCAGAAGCCGTCCCCCTGCGGAACACGCCCTCTAAAACTATAGCCAAAGAGCTGGTGGGGATCTTTGCCCGAATGGGGCTACCGAAGGAGATATTAACCGACCAAGGAACCCCATTTATGTCGAAGCTAATGAAGGACCTCTGTACGCTGCTCCATATACATACCCTGAGAACTTCGGTCTACCATCCACAGACTGATGGGTTGGTAGAAAGGTTTAACCGAACCCTCAAGGCTATGATAAGGAAGGTGGTAAGTCGGGACGGGAAGGATTGGGACACCCTACTACCCTACCTTATGTTCGCTATCCGTGAGGTACCTCAGGCCTCAACTGTGTTTTCCCACTTCGAGTTATTATACGGGCGTCACCCCCGTGGCATACTAGATATTGCCAAAGAGATCTGGGAAGAGGAACCCAATGAGGGGAGAAATATAATAGAGCATGTAATGCAGATGCGAGACCGGAGAGCCCGGGTTACCTCTATTGTATGGGAACATTTGGAGAAGGCACAGGAGGCCCAGATGCATTTTGAGGCTCGAGTCCTACATATCTGGATGACTAGCCTAGTGGATAGGGGAAAGCAGTTGACCTGATATATCTTGATTTTAATAAGGCTTTCTGACACGGTTGCACATGACATTCAAAAAGCAAACTAGGGTAATGAAGTTTAGATGGAATTATTATAAGGTGTCTGCACGACTGGTTGCCAAACCATACTCAAAGAGAAGTTATTAGTGGTTCACTGTTTAGAAGAGTGCATCTACTGGAGTCCTGCAAGGGTCAATCCTGGGATCAGTACTAGTCAATGTTTTCATTAATAACTTGGATAATGGAGTGGAGAGTATGCTTATAAAATTTGCAGATGACACTAAACTGGAAGAGGATGGAAGCACTTAGGAGGCCAGGATTAGACCTTGACAAATTGGAGAATTGATCTGAATTCAACAAGATGAAATTCAATACAGACATGTGCAAAGTACTTTACTTAGGAAGGAAAAATCAAATGCACAGCTACAAAATGGAGAATAACTGGTGGTAGTACTGCTAAAAAGAATCTGGGGGTTATAGTGGATTGCAAATTGACTATGAGTCAACAATGTGATGCAGTTTCAAAAAAAGGTTAATGTCATTCTAAGGTGTATTAATTGGAGAGTTTTACGTAAGATATGGGAGGTAATTATCCCACTCTACTCACCACTCGGGAGGACTTAACTGGAGTACTGTGTCCAATTCTGGGTGCCACACTTTAGGACAGATGTGGACAAACTGGAGAGAGAGTCCAGAGGAGAGCAACAAAAATGATAAAAGGTTTAAAAAACCCTGACCTATAACAAAAGTTTTTTAAAAAACTGGGCATTTTTAGTCTTGAGAAAAGACTGAGGGAGAACCTGATAATAGTCTTTAAGTATGTTAAGGTCTGTTACAATGAGGATGGTGATCATTTGTTGTCCATGTCCACAGAAGGTAGGAAAAGAAGCAATCTGCTTAATCTGCAGTAAGGGAGATTTAGGTTAGATGTTAGGAAAAACTTTCTAACTATAAAGGGGCATTAAGCTCTGGAATAAGTTTCCAAGGGAGGTTGTGGAATCATGACCACTGGAGGTATTTAAAAACAGCTTAGACAAACAGCTGTCAGAGATGGTCTACTTTTATTTGGTCCTGCCTCAGGACAGTTGACTGGACTTGATGACTTCTTGAGGTCCCTTGCAGCCCTACATTTCTATGATTCTATGTGCATGAGCTCTCTCCCTTCCCTGGCCCCTCCCAGCAGTCATTCCTCTGTTCGTCTGACCAATCTTCTGAACCCAGCATGGGGGGTGCGGGGGTGGGGGAAGGATATTAAAATCTGTTTGTATTTTACCATTGACTTAATGTGAACAAAAGCTGGCCCTTAAGGAGGAAACATTCAATCTATTTGGGCAAACCATAGCACCAAACAGATTACAGTTTGTTGATAAACAGTGTAATGATCACATTCAAGAAGTAACTTTAACAGATATAAGTGATTTCCCAAAATGTAGGTCTTGTGGAAATGGGAAGCCATCAAAACTGAGAAGATAGAAAAGTTTCTAATATCCAGGTTCCCATATTGGCTGCCATCACTATCTGAGCACCTCATTTCTACCGTATTTTGCATGCTTCATCTAATACAAAAACAGTAATGAGGAGGCAGAGGTTGAGAGATGGGAGAATTTCTCCAGAATGAAGGCAACTAAAATGTTTTAAAAATATAGACAATTTGTATTTAAACCTGAGATCAAAGTTCTGCAACATATTACACCTATGGGAACATTCTACAGTATGTAATAGAAAATTATAACCATTCTATTTTTTTAACCACTCTTAGAGAATGTAATCGAAAGTTAAACCCCAGTATAGAATTCGATGATGGTTCAAAAACAAAAAAGGAATAAATTCTCTGTAAAATTATATAAGTTTTTGTGTAGTTTCTATACACCCCCATTCAAGTTCTACAGAATGATACTGGAATAACCTATCCTAAGTCCTATACAACTTTTCCACAGGTAATAAATAAAAACATTGTACCTAAGTTCAAAACTGGAACTAGTCACTCCATCATCCTGGCAGCTAGACATTCCCATAAGAAAGTGTCGCACAGCAAGCTAGAGCATGAATTTACAGCACATTCACTATGTCACACTAACTTCCTGTGGAAACACTATCTGCACATTAAAAGTGTCCTCAGGTGGTTTAGCTTAATACACTTGAAAGTGTCAGTTAAACCACCTGCAGTAAGAGCATCCACACAGGGAGTTAGTGCAGAGTAGCTAGTGTGCTGTAAATTCACACCCTAGGTTGCTGTGCAGTACTTTCCCCATGTAGACAAGTGCTTACTGCACCCTCTAACGGGTTTTGTTATGGTATTGTACTGCATTGATTATGGCAGTCAGCCTTCTATTCCTAAGCAATTAAAACGCGTTATCATTCTAATCAGCTGGGTCTATAAATATATTTAAAATATTATTTCAATTGTGATTATTTACCGAAAAGTTACAGTCAGAATTGCACTCCTTTGGATTGTAATCAAGCAGAAACCATCACCAGCATGGAAGTATGTCCTCTGGAATGGTGGCCAAAGCATGAAGGTGCATACGAATGTTTAGCATATCTGGCATGTAAATACCTTGCAATGCTGGCTACAGAAGTGCCATGCAAATGCTGGTTCTCACTTTCTGGTGACATAAATAAGAAGCGGGCAGCATTATCTCATGTAAATGTAAACAAACTTGTTTGTCTTAGCGATTGGCTGAACAAGAAGTAGGACTGAGTAGATTTGTAGGCTCTAAAATGTTACATTGTTTTGTTTTTTAGTGTAGTTATGTAACAAAAAAAATCTACATTTGTAATTTGCACTTTCACGACAAAGAGATTGCACTGCAGTACTTGTATGAGGTGAACTAAAAATACTATTTCTGTTGTTTCATTTTTACAGTGCAAATATTTGTAATAAAAAATAATAATATACACTTTGCATTCTGAGTTGTAATTGAAATCAATATATATGAAAATGTAGAAAAACATCCAAAATATTTAAAAGATTTGGTATTCTATTGTTTAACAGTGTGATTAAAACTGTGATTAATCACAATTCATATTTTTAATCGTGATTAATTTGAGTTAATCGCGTGAGTTAACTGCAAGTAATCGACAGTCCTAATAGTATCATGATGCATCTTAACTTTGAATGTTTGATCTTGCAACCTTAATTTTTTGTCATTTTTGTGAGTAAATCCAAAGTCAAACAGTCATATAGAACTCAGGAAATCCAATGAACCAGGCTCCATGTCCATCTCACTCCTAGCTTCCTCGTTAAGCTCCACTAAAGCAGACATCTTCTCCCCATTTTAAAGTTTCAGACCTCTGTCTCTCATTGCACATGTTTTTTGGGCATAAAAACCAGAAAATGAACAAAGGGTAATTTCTGTCAAATCAAGCTAAATCTTAAATATGCCCTTTTTCATAATGCAGTGGTATATACACTGGGGATAGTAATGTAGTAGCTACATGAAGACTTTAAACAAAAAAACAAGTCTGTTTGCTCAGGTTGAAGGAGCTATTTATTACTCTAATTTTCAGAGGACGGAGCTGTGACTATGCAGTTGAAATGTCAGATTGTTGATTACTCTGGGAAAGTAGCTGGGTTTTGATTAGATGAAGTTGTTGGCATGTTACCCTGCATATGTCCAGTGACCAGCTTTGTTCTCAGGTCCAGTTATTCTCCAAGGGTGCGATATTTATATTCTTAGTTCCTAATTGTATCTATGTTTCCAACATTATATTGAGAACAACCATGCACAGGAATAAGCCCTAAGAAAACTATCTGATCAACAAAAATGTTTCGAATGTCCTGGACACTGTAGTGAAAAAAGTGAAACTGTGAGAATCAATGAGAAGTGATATCAGTAAAGATGGCAGAAACCTGTTGTTTCATAGGTCTAACCCAAAATGCTAAGACCAATTTTTGCTCAGAGCTAAGGTGCTGCTGCCATGATTTCTCCCCCAGTTATGCTTTCATGTTGTTTTCTTATCTAATTGCTGTCCCACTTGCCGCACCCCCCAAAAACTCTCCAGGTTTTCAAGATTCAAAAGCAGACGAGATCTCCCCCTCCTCTTCCTGGCTTAGAAAAGCAGTACTCCCCTGCAAAACCCTTTCCTTGACTGGTGTAGCAATAGCTACCCCTCCTGCTTCAATATACTTTACCACAAACTTGCTCACAGTCAGAATGAAGACAGGCCTGCAAGATGCATCATGACAGTCTCATGAGTGCATTGTGGGATATGTAGGCCAGCCAGGGACCAGTCTGTAGGGAAGAATGGAAGCATGAGACGCCCAAACTAAAACTCCATTGAGGCACCACAGCCTCCTACGTAGACACAGTTTAAAGTTGAACTGACTGGAAAAAAGATCATTTTGACATTTCTGAAAAACCTCATTTCAGAAATTTTCATTCCTTAAAAAAATTGATATTTTGACATTTTGCCTTCAGTTGGGACAAAACCAAATGCTGACGTATCATAATCTCCTCTAGGTCAGAAGTTCCAATTTTTCAGTCTGCTCCAGTCAGGGTCAATGTCCAATGTGAAGGAACTCTGGAAAATGGTTGGGAAGAGCAGGGCAAGGTTTTAGGGAGAGTGTCCCTCCCATCAGTCAGAATGGAGTTAAGGATCCTCCCCACCCCACCCCAACATGCCTCCATTTGGGTGTACATCTTATGTTAATCTTTCTCACATGATTTAAGCCAGTCTCAGTTTTGGGGAGGGATCTCACTTTTAGAGCTCACTTTGCTGGCAATGCTGACAAAAGATGGTTGTAATATTTTTCAGTGTTAGGGCTCAGTGGTGCTTTGGTAATACAAATAATGAATACATACATACATACATACATACATAGAAAGATGCATTTTTCCGTCTTCTTCCCTAATTCAAAGATGGCTGGCAGGAATTTTGCTGACATTTTGACAAATAAAATAAGTAAAAATCCCAGTTAGGTCAGTCCCAGCAAGAAAAGTATCAGCTCCAAAGATGAAAACTTCACAGAGTTCTGAATGTTTGAAAACAGAAAGGTAGAGACTTATAATATAAATATAAAGGAACCTGTAGTAGGGTTGTGCCGGGGATCTACCCTCCGAGATGGAGGGGTGCCACACCGGCTCACTAAAGTGCAGACAGTCCAACCTCAGATCCCTTTACGCAGGGGCTGAGCGGCCCACAGTTCAGGAGCTCAGGCCCTTAGGCAGGGGCTGAGCGTTAATTAACAGTCTAAGCAGGCCCAGGCCCTGGGTCAGGGCAGGGCACAAACAGTCACAGCTCAAGCCCTTTGGGGCAGGGGTTGAGCAATCCAGCAGTTAAGGTAAGCCCAGGCTCCTACACCTGAGCGTCGGGTGAGGGGGAAGCCTGCCACCCGTGCGGGGTGGCAGGGGGGAACGCAGGCCCACCCACTCCACTGCGTTCCAGCCCGGGGCCCTAGCAGCGGTTACTGTCGCTGCCGGTCAGTGGGGTATCCTGACCGAAACACACTGACATCGGCTCACAGGCCTCTGCAGCCTGACCGGGGTCGGCTACCCCCGGGCTACTTCCTTGTTACCCCTCGGGGCTTACCTCGGCGGCGATGCCGGGTTTGGGCCAGTCCAGCAGCATCGGCTCCTCGGGTGCAGGGCTTGGGGGTCGGTCCGGCAGCTCTCCCCCAGGGTAGCTGGCACGGGGCAGGCTTGGCTCCTCCTCGGGGCAGCTGGTCCGGAGCAGGCTGAGCCAGTCCTCCTCGGGGTAACGGGTGCAGGGCAGGCTGGGCCAGTCCTCCTCGGGGTAACGGGTCCGGGGCAGGCTGGGCCAGTCCTCCTCGGGGTACCTGGCGAGAGGTAAGCTTGACCGGCACGGGGGGGTAGCAGGTGGCTCGCGGCCTGCGGCTGTCTCCCAAGCGGGAGCTCGGCCCGGGACGTCTGCTCTTTCTGGCGGTCTGGGCCTCACTGAGCTCTGCTGGCGGGCTTTTATACTTCCGGGTCGGGGCCGTGACCTCGGAGGGGCGGGCCCTGGACCCGGTGGCTCCGCCCACGCTGGGATTGGAGGAAGCTCGGCCCTGTCGGAGACGGAGGGGGGCCACACCGGCTCACTACAGAACCCATTTATGTTTCTGTCTGCCTAATCTATTTTAGAAAGAACAAAGCCACAAAGTTCAGCTCTGGCCGTGAACATCTCCTAAATTTGGGGGGAGGGGGAGTTGGTTAAAGTGATTGATAGAATATATAATTACATGTTACTTCACTCTTTCCTGTAAGTAAAGTTATCTCGACTACCAAATAATGTGGGGATATTATCTATGCCCTAGGTATTACTCATAACAGTTTATTCTCTTTCATTTCATTATTTTGGAAAAAGTAGCGGAAGCAGTGATGAGCTGTGAATAGCTCCCTTCAGATCTTATTCTAATGGCACTCTGTCATTGCTACTACTTGGAATGTCTTTTCTTAACTCAGATTTCCCTGATGTCAGCATAAGTAGAATATCCTTTTTCCATTCAAATTCTAAGGCACAATGCAAGTTTTGACATTACCAGAAAAGATTTATTTCAGGCAAACAAAACAAGCATAAAGAAAGAAGACTGGATTTTGAATCAACTTTGATTCAGGATGATTTTCTAGGGTGTTTGTGGGGGGGCAGTGTATTACAAAAATGGGATGACTTAAAATTAGAGAGAATGTACCAATGTTAAGAAGCAGCTCGAGCCTTTGACTTTTGATCCTGTCG
This sequence comes from Terrapene triunguis, assembly GCF_002925995.2. Taxonomy (NCBI): domain Eukaryota; kingdom Metazoa; phylum Chordata; order Testudines; family Emydidae; genus Terrapene; species Terrapene triunguis. Next base: position 7,114,525 of record NW_020664399.1, read on the forward strand.
CATGAGATTATGCGCTGTTTTAATGGGCAGATTTTCCATTTAAGATATTATGCATGCTTCCATACTAAAGTAATCTGGCTGTAAGCCAAATTTATTATTGTTGTTGTTTTTTCTTTTTTTTTCTCTTCAGTTTTTTACAAGGATCATAAACATGGATTTCATTTTGCTTCGTTTACACAGAACAGATTTAGTTCCAGTATAAAACTGTAAAATGGAAATACACACTTGTGATTGTTGTCATGTTGAAGCAGTTAGTCACAAGCCTCAGAAGACAAATTACTTCAGGAGTAGTTTCAGGAACAGCAAATACTGAAGACTGCTCATTGTAACTCATCTTTATTATGAAAAAAAATAAAACAACCCAAGTAAGCATCAGCAGAGATACGCTATCTTTTCATCTGTCCATCCAAGAACTGTTGCAAGGAAAAGAAAAAAGTAAGAGTGAAATTATAGCTTTAACAAGGATGATCAGGTGTTCTGAAAAAATAAAAGAATTAGCTAACACATTGTATTGTCTGGTTTTAAATTCATTGTGAGGAAATGCAGAAATTTGAAAGAGAATTTTGTTTGAACGAGGAAGACGGTTAGGGCCTCTTGCCCTCTATGCCAGAGAAAAATCAGAGTGACAGTTGAATTACATGGGTGTAAAATTTAGAGATTGTGTCTGTGCCAATGCTGAGAATAGAACCAAGGAGTTCCAACTTCTCATCCTCTTTACTGACATTCTTTCTGACCTTAGTAAAAATCGCTGAATCCTCTCTGTGCATTGGCTTGCCCATCTGTATAATGGATATAATGCTATTCATCAGTTTTATTGGGGTGTTTTGATGTCTAACTGATTTTGTAAAGTAATATATATGTGCAAAGTATTATTAAGTCCAGGCAGTTGTAGGATCATGGTCCCCAAAACTATCAGCAAGCATTATTGAGCATCCATTGCTTCAGAAATACTCGCAGCTTTAAATCTACCAATAGTCTCATATCAATTTCTTCAGTACCTGTGGTGACGTTAATTCACACTAACAAATATTCTGGAGTTAGTCTGCAGCTTTGGCAGGCCTACCAACAGCAATTCCGGGCCCCAGGGAAGAACAGTCAATGGGCCCCCAGCCTGCGCGGTCTGCCTGACAAATGGGCGGTGCTGCGCCTGTGCTGGCTTGTGCCCAGCGAGCTGTCGGCTGCACTGCTAGGTGTGCTTTTCCAGCACGGCCAGGGCTTCCACATTCCCACCCGGCTGCCTTTGCCGCTGCCGTTACCACCCTTCACACACCTAGGAGCCCCGCCCTGTGGCCTGCCTGGGCGATGTAAAAAGGCTGCTGCTGCTACAACAGTGGCGGCCAAGGCCCCTGGGCCCTATTAAATTGCATGGGCCCCGGGGCAATTGCCCCCTTTGCCCCTCTCCCCATCGCCGGGCCTGAGCTTTGGGAGCAAAGTAAAAATAACCCTTTTTAATGGCCTGAGCAATACATATTCCAAAGAAAGGTAAAGGCTTCCCCTTTTTCCTTTGAGAGCACAGTGAAATCACTGTTCTGGCATACCCTTAGTCTTATGGAGCCACCAGGTCCATGCAACACACGGACCTAGCGATGAACCAGTGTTTGAATTGTTGGTAGGGTGCTACAGTAAACATCAGTATAATGGCCCCTAATTTGCACCACCATCTCCACACATTGATTTTGTCCTTGAAGAGTTGTAACTAGGGTTGCCAACTTTCCAATTTCTCAAACCGGACACTACAGCTATGGTCAAAATGTTCTGCATGAAATACTTATCAGCATGTACACTATCGAACAGCCACAACAGGCTCGCCAGCAGCAATGGAGATACTAATGAGATACCATTACAAATAGGATGAATGAGTGGGGCCTGAGGGAGAAGGGAAGCTGGCTTTGACTTGCCATTATTAACAAACACTTCAGAGCAAACAAATCCTTCCATTTGTTGCAGCACTTGCTTTCCAAGGCAGAGCCCGAGCACCTGGAGGGGGCTCCAGCCCTACATTCTTTACCATGTCCTGCCCTTATGTGCCACTTTGATAGAATGGCTTCAGATTGAAAGCGCAGGGGCTTCCTTTAGCAATCTCCCCCAAGTAAAGCAAAACAACTCTGAGCTTCCCAGCACACAAGGGTCTGGTACCTTTACCCTTTACCCGAACCGCCTCCCACCCAAAGTTCAACTCACCATAAGGAGAAGAGGGAGGCTCCATCCAGCAGCGGCACTGAGGCAAAGAGTTTGCATGGAGCAATGGGGGAAGAAAGAAGGGTTGGAGCTTCCTGCAGCCGGGGGAGGTTCCCAGAGGTGGGTCTGTCCCAGCCCCGGGAGTAGCCTGTGCAGGGGAAGAGGAAGTGTCCCTTCACAGCTCAGCCAGGAATAGCAGCTGGGGTGCCTCCGGCTCTGCCCCTACCCAGCTCTGGGGCCAGCGCTCGGCAGTTAAAGGGGCCTAGGGCTTGCTGGGGGAGGACAGGTCTTAAATACAGCAGTGATTTTACTGACAACTCCTCTTCTTTATGAGAAAAGATCAAATACACTATTTACTGTGAGATTTATAAGTGATTCACATAGTGGATCATCACACATGTTCCTAGATAGAAGATTTATCCTCACAACCATCGGTCAAAATGTGTGCTAAGTTCTGACATGTAGGATGTCCAAAGCCTACTAGAAGTTCAGATACACTGTGAGTATGTCCTATTTTATCCTTCAGACAGATTATGATGCTTCACAGTTTACTCTTCATTGGTTAAAGCTCTTTGCTAGCAGACTCAATGAAGAAAACACTGCACTGAACTCACATTTGGAATATTGTCTGCACAAATATTTTTATAGTTTGTTTTTTTAATAAAAGCCTATTCTTTAGAAACTGTTAATGAAGCCCACTACTCCTCATGAGAAAGTTTATTACTCAAAACTAGTGAATGGGTAAGTGCATTTGACAACCATTGCAATATTTATAAGGGTATGTCTACACTGCACACTAAGCCAGGGATCTGACTCAGGTTTGAGCCCAAGCCCCCCTTCTATCCTCACACCAATCAGTCTGGCTTGGCTCAGCAAAGCACTCACGACTTGGGTCCTACGACCTTGCTGGGGGAGAGGGTGGATCAGAGCACAAGTCTTGCTATTACTCAGGTCCAAGCCCTGTCATTTTGCAAGGTGGACAGAGGTCATGCCACAGACAGGGGCGGCTCCAGGCACCAGCGCATCAAGCGCGTGCCTGGGGCGGCAAGCCGCGGGGGGCGGCCTGCCGGTCGCCATGAGGGCGGCAGTCAGGCTGCTTTTGGCAGCATGCCTGCAGGAGGTCTGCCGGGCCTGCGGTTTCGGCAGCAATTTGGCGGTGGGTATGCCGAAGGCGCGGGACCGGCGGACCTCCTGCAGGCATGCCGCCGAAGGCTGCCTGACTGCCATGCTTGGGGCGGCAAAATACATAGAGCCGCCCCTGGCCACAGACCCAAGTCAGAAGTGCAATATGGACACCTTAACACAGCTGTGATACCCAGGCTCAGCAATTGTAAGTCCAGGTTTACAATGCATAGTGGATGCTCAAGCACAAGCTTAGAAACAGCAAGTCCACAAGTCCAGGTCCCACAGTTCCAGGGTTAGCGTGCAGCATGGACATACCAGACGACACTCGATAACTCTCTGCTCCTATTCAATATTCTATTTGATCTGTGTATTTATCATTCATGAGATTGCAGCTGGAATACTGTGTCCAGTTCTGGTGTCCACAATTCAAGAAGGATGTTGAGAAATTGGAGAGGGTTTCAGAAAAGAGCAATGAGAATTAATAAAGGCTTAGAAAACCTGCCTTATAGTGACTGAGCTCCTTGAGTCTATCTATTGATTTTAACAAAGAGAAGGTTAAGGTTGAATACAGTCTATAAGTGCCTACTTAAGAAACAAGTATTTAATCTGATAGAGAAAGGTATAACATGATCCAGTGGCTGGAAACTGAAGTTGCACTCATTCAGACTGGAAATAAGGTATACATTTCTAATAGTGAGTAATTAACTATTGGAACAACTTACCAAGGGTTGTGGTGGGGTCTCCATCACTGACAATTTTTAAATCAAGATTGAATGTTTTCTCTACAAAAAAAACATGCTCTAGGAAATATTTTGGGGAAGTTCTATGGCCTGTGCTATATAGCAGGTCAGACTAGAAGATCACAATGCTCTCTTCTGGCCTTGGAATCTATGAAACTCTGAAATTATAAGACTGAACTATTTAATCATATTATTTTTATATCACACCAATTATCATAACAATGAGTCTGGTGGCACCTTAAAGACTAACAGATTTATTTGGGCATAAGCTTTCGTGGGTAAAAACCTCACTTCTTCAGATGCATCAGTGCGGTTTTTACCCACGAAAGCTTATGCCCAAATAAATCTGTTAGTCTTTAAGGTACCACCAGACTCCTTGTTGTTTTTGTAGACACAGACTAACACGGCTACCCCCTGATACTTGACACCAATTATCATAGTAATTGAGCACTTTATAAGTGCTGGAAAAATGAAATAGAAGGAAGTGTTTGTCTCTTCCCCTTCCACTCCAACCCTACAAGCCATTTATTGGGAAAAGTTACTTATTTTAGTTTGAATAGATTTTTTCTAATTATAAAACTGAGGGATAGCTAAGGCTAAGAAATGAGGTCGAGCTGATGCTAGGTTCTTCAGAAATGCATATGTTAATAATTAATACAGAGTGTGGGAATTTAGAAAAATGCTTGGATTACTCAAAGGGCTAGGGGAATTTTATCTATTTTGAAAGTTATCCTCAGTGCTTGTACAAAAGGGACAAGAAAGAAATTCCCTGTGGATTGGAATAGAAGAAAAATTAACTCCTGTCTTTTGAGATTGAGTCAATTGTCCTCATACACTTTATATGAAACCAGAGGGAAGCAGGGAGCCGATGTTCTGAAAATGAAGCATAACTACACACATGTGCCTTTATTAAAATAATTGTTATGTAAGTGTTTCCATTCTCACCTCATCCTTTATCTGTCTGGAATATCCCATATTGTGAAATACTCAGTTGGCAAACTATTATGCATTTATATAGAACACAGAAAGTGCTCGAGTACACTAAAGCAGTTTTGTATTCCTTGATTGTTCTTCAGTGAAAATAAGAGAAGATAAGGGATAATATGATGCGTGATGAACTGATTAAAAATTCCAAATCTGGCAGTTTAATAGCACAGTACTCCCCCTCTCCACTAGGTCCTTCCTTTAGTGTCTTCTATACTTCCAGCGTCATTAACTAGTCTTCTAAATCTGTGTGTCTATTTCTTGTTTTGTTTTAAAGATAAACAACATTATTCCCCCCCCCAAAAAAAAAAACTTTTAAATATATTTTTGTCATAAAAAGGTGGGGAAAAAAAACTAATTAAGACTTTAAAGCAGAAAAGTTGAGCTCCTGAGAGTAGTAGTTGTCAAGAGTTGAGGTCATCAGCAAAGCTAGGAACATTAGCTGTGATGGGAACATTACTAAGGAAATATGACAGAATGATATAGAAGATATGCAATCTGGACCTAATGCAACAAAGCACATTCTTAATTGAAAGCATATGAGTAATCCTATTGATTTACATGAAGATCAGGAGGGGAATATATAACGATAACATGCGAGCTATTTTCCTGTCTAGAAGAGAAATCAAAAGGGGTGGAATTCCAGGGTAACACTGGAAAGTGTGGGACATTTCTAAATTATGCATTCTCATTATTGAAGGATAATTTATTTGTAGGATAAGAGAAAAATCTAAACGACCTAGGTTAGCTTCCATGGCTATGATGCCTATTAGAAGATGTGTAATCATATAATCTAAATTGCAGAAATTATGGATGAGGGGACTAAGAGTGTTGAGACAACAAGCTAGACAAAAGACACTACAGAGAAAATACTGAACTGAACCTTTGTCATTAAAATTTTATATAGTACTTTTTGTAATAGCCTTCACCATTGAACTCATTCAATTGACTGACTGTTCCCAGTTTGCTGTAATAAATCCTTTAAAAAATCAGGGCCTTAATTTTTGGCATTGGATGGGGACAATCATATTAAGGTTTTGTTGTTCAGTTTTTAAAATCTTTCATATTATCTGTATTTGTATGCACGCTTCTGGATCATCTGCACTGATAAGCAAGTGAAACAGGGGAACTTGATTTTTTTTTGGCAGGTGGGGAGAGTGTCCCCTCTGTCCTCCAATACATGATAAAATGAAATGAACAGAAGAAGTAGACACAAGTTTGGTGCATGTGTTTTGGGGAATGGGTTTTTGGCCAGAGCTGAGAGATCTGAACCCAGGAAGGATGCCAGATTCTTCTATGCTATCCCCTTCACAGTTTGAATAGACTAATCTCATCTATCAGTTCTCCCTTCAGCACAGGACTCCAATTTCAGGAGAGGACAGTAATCAGTGAATATTTATGATTAACATTCTAATGAGACTACTCCCGGGGAAACTTTGTATGGTGTTTTATTTGTCTCAAGTCAAATTCAGCAGTAAGATATTTTTGTTTGTTTGAGTGATTGAATTCAATATATTCTGTATTATTTTATCTCCAAAAAGGAGCCCTATGGGCATTAAAACATTTTCAGCTATAGTCACATAAGGGGAGATGTAGTTGACTAACTTCTAAAAGATAAAGAATTAATTTTCATGCCCAGGGAAGATCATACTGAGTTTTGCTAAGAACCTATAACTATGTTTAATTATGTTGCCGCTTGTATCTTACTAAACACTTTCAATAAAGAAATAAAAAAAACTATATTTTAGGAGCAAGGGAAAGTATGCAACGGCAAAGGACAAATGGAGTACATAAAAATCAGCAAGCCACTCACTTCCCTCCCACATGCCGACATAAATTAGGAGGAGCAGTTCCACTGCAATCAGAGTTACACTGATATAAAATTGATGTAACTGAGATGAGAATCTTACTTCAGAGCTTGAACCTGAACATCCCCAGCTCTGAGACAGTTTGATCTGTTGTTACAGTTTGGACAAATCTTGTAAATCGGCCCGAACCAGAATTTGGATTGGATCCAGAATTCAAAACAATGCAGTAGCGTGGTTCAGACCCATCTAGATTATGCTTCAGGGACAACAACATGTTGGCTGTTGGTTATTAGAAACCAAAACAAATCTGTTTTAAAGGTGACCCATATTGAACACTAAATATTCAGATGTTCTTGCAAGTCTGGCAAAGGGTCATAATACTAATCTCCACTGATATTATCATGGGACAAGATGTGTTAACTATAACAGTTTATCTACTGGGAAATGATGCCATTCATCTTTCTTTAAGGGGATTTTTAGTTTGCAGAAAATGACTACTTTTTTGATGTGATACCTCAAAAACTAGGCATTCTAATGAATGGTCTTTCATAGTTAATTTTCTGCTCAAAAGTCTGATAATCCCCTCAGAGACAAGCACTCTGGGAAAAAGGAGTATTACACCAAATGCACATTTGATTCTATGCAATAAGATCGGCTTTCACATGCAGTATTTTTCTTTATGTAGACTCTTTGCGGCACATATCCTAATTTGTGTATTACTACAATAAAAACTGACAGCAGGTGAAGTGCTGATACCCTCCAAAGATAAGGCCTTAAAACATTTGACCTTTTCTTCACTTTGGACCAAAAGTATTTTTGATATCTCTGCTATAAGTTATGGAAGGAGATGTGATTTTTATTCATCTCATCTCTCTCCTTTCAGTGAGATGTCAGACTATGCAGATGAGGTCTGGGAAGTCTCACAACAGAAAAAATAAAAAAGGAACTTTTTATAGCCCAGTGGTGTATTCACTTTTTCTCTAATTTACATCGTTGGCTTACTGTTATTTTCAACATAGTCACACACTGTTCAGATAATGAAATGCCCAACTACTGACAGCAACAGCATGAGACTCACTTTTTCCCCTTTGGAAACTGAAACTAATGCACTCCCTCTCCAATTAGTTGGAATCCTTATTTTCAGTTTTCACCTTGCCGTATTTAATCATCAGATACCTCGTTCTCACAAAACATTTTCTCATATTAGCCAAGATTTGGATGAACTGGTTGTCTTTCTACTGCCTTTCATGCTGACTAGATATCTTATTCACTTCCTTTCTCTTTTATTTTCTTGAAGTTACAATTCCTTTAAAAGGACATTTTTTAATTTGAAAGCTTTACACAGCTCTGTCAGTCTATTGGGATGTATTGATAGTTAATTCCCCTTATCTTCCAGGGAAACATATTGCTGAGTTTTCTTTTTCTTGTTGTCTGGCTCTTATTTACAACTGCATACAATTTCTCTTTTCCTTCCCTGCTTTAGGAACTGTGTTTTGCTCTTGCTAATGATTACATTGCATTTATTGTATTTACAGCTATTATTGTATTTTTGGGAGAGTATCTTTAACACTCATCTTTCCTCAAATGAAAGTCCTTGACTTTAGAGAATGATTTAATTCTAGTTTCCTCCTATTAGTGCTAGCCTGTGCAACTTTTACTTATGTTGGCCACTTGCTCTCATGATTACTTGTGTAAATGTTCACCAACCTGCATAAGGACTGTACAATATAGACCATAATATTGCTTGTTGATTCTGGCTTTTCAGTCTGCTGCCATTTTGTGCTAATTTCTCAGTTGGGTCATTTCTGTAATGTGATCTGTCATTCTTTAGAGTTCAACATTGATATATGTGCCTCCATTTGATTAGGCTACATACAAGCAAACAGCATGGAGTGGAACCGTTGTATCAGGATACAAGAAAACCAAACTGACACACAAATAGGCAGTCTTGAGTGCACAGAATATGGATGCTTTGTAATGTGTTAATTCCCAAGTCAAATATATCAAGAGGAGCTGGTAAGCATGTGAAGGGTATTAGTCTTAACCAGCTCAGAATCCCCACCACAACAACTAAGGATCCTGTCCTGCACAATTAAAGTCAATGGAAGTTTTGTTATTGACTTCTGTGGGGACAGTGTCAAGCACCCAGTTTGTTAATCCATACATGTTGAAAGGTACTAACAAAGCCCCACTTTGGAGAGCGCACGAGGACTATCTTAAAACAAACAAACAAAAAAACCTCAACCTTTTGCTGATCTGTCATTGCATACAGTTTGTTTCCAAATTCCTGTCTATCTTTTCTAACACCACCGTTCAGCAAAGCACTTAGCCACAGGCTTAACTTTAAGCATGTGCTTAAATATTTCACTGAATTAAAGCCTAAGATGTGGAGCTAATCATAAGTTCCACAAAATAGTAATGTATGGTGAAACAACCCCTACATTAAAATTAACATGCAAGCGTGGGGCTGTACAAAACACAAGAAAAACTAATAGAAGTTCATGATTAAGAATAATCAACTGAAGCAGATGAACCATCAACAAAGATACCTGAGATCCTGTTTTTCATGCAAATGTCTTTAAAAAAATATCCTCAAGATAAGAAACATTTTTCTAAATTTTAGTGCTAAGTGAAATATTAATGTTTCCACCTTTAAGACGTGGGTGTATGCAGAGTTACCACTGTTTGTCATTCATAACAGTTATGTATGTTCTGGTTCTGGTTCACTAAATTAAAAAAAAAAAAAAAAAAACCTTCATCCCATAACCAGTCACATTATTCAAAATATTTATGAATTATATATTGTTGTGGACAAATATTTTTTATTTGTTTATATAATAAAACTTTCATTACAGAAAAATTGCTTGTGCTAGAAATGACAAGCTTCAAGATATTTTTTTTATTGAAAGAGGTGAGATAAAAGAGATGCACCATCGACTTTGTAGTTCTCTTCAACTGAAAAGGGATATGTCTTTGTTAGACTTGCATTGGGAAACACCTGGGCAGTTCCCTGTGAATTCCCAATAGGTCAAGGGTCCATCTATACATTTTTCAGTAGAGGACTCAAGATTTTAAGGCTCAAAGAGGTCATTATGATAATCTAGTTTGACCTTCTGCATAACCTGAAATCCATGATTTGTAATTCGGGGAGGGGGGGGGGTCATGGCCAGGCAACTGTCAGTGTTACATCAACTTGGCCTCCCTCAATTCAAAATGCAGATCAAATAAAACAAAGGTTTGTTTTTTGTTTTTTTGTTTTTTGTTTGTTTTCCCTCTTTAAGATAAAATGTTCAGCTTCTCTGAGTGACATGATATATTTGCAGTACACGATACTGATAAATATACAGATCAGCAAAATCAGCTCCATTAAAGATCTATTGAACTGATAAAATATAAAATGAAAAGTTCCTCCTAATAGATATATTTACTCTGTCACTATCTTGATCTTTTCAGATGCTCAGTCAAGACTGAGATTCCATTTGCATAGCTCCTATAATTGATTACATAAAATATGATCAGTAATGATGCTACTATGACAGACAGAGCAACTTCCTGCAATATCTTTGGATATCATATTGTATTAAGTGTATGAATACTTTATGTATCATTGTGGATCAGGGACTGTATGAAGTCCATAGGGGGAGAGTTATCACAGCTCCTCCAGGAAATGCAACCAGTAAGAAATGATTAAGGCAAATTACTCAGGTTAGAACACCTCCAGAGAGTTACCACCACCTGGGGACTCTTGCATATTCTGGCTCAAAATGCATTCTCCAGAGAGCAATAGAAAATAAAGGACTTTGGAATAAATAGCCTGAGTTTAAAATGACTTGAGCCCTTTGTCATAGGTTTCACCCCCACTCTGGACTTTAGAGTACAGATATGGGGACCTGCATGTGAACCCCTAAACTGAATTACCAGTTTAGATCTGGTTTTGCTGCCACCACTCCCAAGTTCTAACTCCTTTCTCTGGGTAGCCCTGAGAGACTTCTTCACCAATTTCCTGGTGAACACCGATCCAAACCCTTGGATCTTAACACAAGGAGAATTTAACCATCCCCCTCCTTTCCCCCACCAATTCCTGGTGAGTCCACATCCAATCCCCTTGGATCTTAACACAAGGAAAAATCAATCAGGTTCTTCAAAAGAAGACTTTTAATTAAAGAAAAGAAAGGTAAAAGAAAACCCTCTGGGAGATAGCATACCAGCGATCTCACAGACAACAGATTCACAACATAGAGGATGTTCCCCTGGCAAAAACTTAGTTACACAAAAATTACCCAATTTGATTATTCCCTAATGCCCAAGACAAGTTACAAAGAAAATAAACATAAACCTATTTATTCCCTTCACTAATACTCACTACTTGATAAGAGGCTGATTCCTTGATCTTTTCCACTCCGGCCAAACTGAAACAGACTCTAAACAAAGGAAACTTCCCTCCTTCCTTTTGAACCATCTTATCCACCCATTGGTTCCTCTGGTCAGGTGTCAGCTAGGCTAGGTGAACTTCTTAACCCTTTACAGGTAAAAGAGACATTAACCCTTAACTATCTGTTTATGACACCCTTCTTCCTGGTTCCTGAACTAAAGACTAATATGAATTTGTAACCACAGGGAAAATCCAGGTGTGGGGTTTGAATAACTGACACCTACCGGAGCCGAAGATTGGAGTTGGAGTGGCCTCTGGTAAATTTTTTAGCATGTGTGAGTTCTGTCGGACAGTTAGGTGGGTTCTAGAGTAGAGAAGTGAAGTTTCTTTTTATATGTTTGCACTGTAATGCTTTTACCTTAAGAAGAAATGTGCTTGCTTAAAGGGAGATGTGTGTTAACTTTTAACTGCAGCAATACAGTGTTCATAGCCCTTGGAGAGAAAGCAAATCACCAGGGTTAGGCCTGAGCCTAAGTCTGAGCCCGGGCTTACATTGCAGTGAAGACATACCCTTAGGCAGAAACACTAACTGTGATTATCAGTTAGTAAGTGTAGATAAGGAAGTTATGCGGCCTTAAAAACCTTGATCAGAAGAGAATGAAGTGTGAGTCTCTGCCCAGGAGAGGTGACAGCTGGGACCTGGACACACTTAAGTGGGTGCCCTCAAGGGACCACAATGGCAGAAATACAGGTCTCACTACCCTGAAGCTCATGCGTCTGAAGAAGTGGGTATTCACCCACGAAAGCTTATGCTCCAATACTTCTGTTAGTCTATATGGTGCCACAGGATTCTTAGTTGCTTTTTACAGATCCAGACTAACACGGCTACCCCATCTGATACTTGATACCCGGAAGCTGTGACAGTTGCAATGGCTGTTCCTATTAAAATATAGGATTTAGGATCACTATTATTCTTTCATATTTTTCTATTCCTGGCCAGAGCAACAAACACATATATCAAGTACATATATTAATATATCTGCAGGCTACAGGAAGGGAAGTCCCCCCTGGTTTAGAGGGCCAACAGAAGGTCTATACAGGTCTGTCACATCTTACATGCTCAAATTCAGCTTTACGCGGTCGGCAAAAACAAAAACAAAAAAAGAGAAAAATAACAATTTAAATACTGTTCCTGTAGTGCGGGCGATTCCGCCTGCCATTATACTCAATGTAATTTTTACTATACGCGGTTTTCATTTTACGCACTGACCGTGGAACGTAACCCCAGCGTAAGATGAGACAGACCTGTATACCACTTAAGTACCACCAGAACCCTTTTATGTAAGCTCCAGCAGAGGGGTGGAATTCATACATAGAGTATATTTCTATTCACAATAATAAAGAGAATAATCCTTTTATCAATAGGTGATACCCAGTAAAGTAACAACAAGTGTAATGATATTTATATAAGGAGTATTAACAAATTTGGTTTGGGTCTGTAGGGTTTTTATCTGTGTAACTGACAAAAGGGAGTCAGATGTCAATATGCTTGGTACAGATAAGGCTGTGCATGGCTGCTATGCATAGCCATGAGTGTCAGAGAGGGCAAGAAACTTCACTTCTCTACTCTAGAACTCACCTAACTGTCTGACAGAACTCACACATGGCAACTTACCTCTGCCCTTCTCAACCCACACTTCTGCACACACACTTTTGCCAAAATACCCTTTCCCAACATTATTTGTTGGAATGTTTGGTGCAATAGAGTGTTAGGTAGGGAGAAGGTAACTTGATAATTGGTGCAAAGGGATGCTAGCACCTCAACATAGGTAGAGTCAAGGTTGCAGTGTATGGTCTCTGGTGGGCAATATTAGTCATAATGGTAAGGATAGTGGAGGGGAAGATATGTACTACCAAGTGGCCCAACTCTTCATTTCCTTGCTTTTGTGTGTTTAAGTCTGATATTATGTCCAGGTAGCAGCATCCCCAATTGCTCCAAAGTTTTTTGTATATTAATTTCATAGGGTTTTTAAAATGCTTAATTAGGTGTGGAAAATTTTAAAAAAGAGTGAGAGGGGGAACAAACCTTTGTATGCACGTAGAAGTGCAATTGCTATTAGAGAATATTTTATCTGCTGGCAGCTGGCACAAAAAACCTGTGTTGTAGGATAAAAATCTAACAAAGAGTAGCTGTGGATGGAATAGATTTTATCAGTTTTCCAAATATTTTTTTTAATTTGACAGCATTTTCTAAAAGACATCAGTCAACAATGAAAAGTCAGATTGCCAAGGACAAATTTTGAAAGATTTCTTATTACATGTTTTTGAGAAGAAAAAATAATATCCACATAGAAATTTTAAGGGCATAAAGACTAATCCTGTGCTAAAAATTTCTCACCAATAGGCCACATACCTACAAATACCGACACCGATGCTCTATTTTAAACCCATTTTGTAATACAACACTAACTGTGGTATCATACTGGGCACCCCCTCAAGCTGCAACTAGTTTTAGGAATGTCAGTACAAAAGAGAGAACATTAAAAAAAAGAGTTCAAAGAGAAATCACATATTAAAGGCCAAGAGAAAATGATTTATGAGGAAAGTTTACATTGTCATCAGCTGAACAAAAGCAAAGATCTAATGTCTACAAGTAGTTGTAGGGTTTAAACACTAAGGGTTATGTCAATACTAGAGCTGGAGGTGTAATTTCCAACTCGAGTAGATATACGCACACTAGGGTCTTGTCTACACTTAAAATGCTACAGAGGCACAGCTGCTGTGCTGCTGTCATCGTCAGCGATCCCTCGAGGATGATCTCTATCACAGGCTTTATTTTTCGTGGGTCCTTTGGTCACTGAGGAGTTCGATCTTTGAGCCACCAGCTCATTGGCAGACGTTGCAGGTGGTGTTGGAAGACAGGGTTGGGCCACGATTGCTGCATGACAGTTGTCTTTCCTTTCTTTTCTGGCACTGCTGCACCCAGGGCAAGTTGATTTTCCTCAAAAGTGGATGTTCCCTCTCTGACAAGTCTTCACCAGTTATCCCTATTCTGGAGTGCTGTCTCTGAGTGTGAGCTGTCAATGCCAGATCTCTTGATGTTTATCTTGAGGGTGTGTGTAGCGGGGTGGTACCCTGCTCCTGCCCTGAAGGGCCTAAAACAGCCCTGGGGGAAGGTTGTGGCTGGGAGCTGCTAAGCTGGGCTGATTGGGGAAGCAGCTGCAGCTGGGCCACGCCCCAATCAGGCCTCAGCTGGCTCTATATAAAAGGCTAGGAGCCAGGAGCTCAGCAGTCTCTCTCTGCGTTCAGAGGGAGAAGGGCCTGGCTGCAGTGAGCTAGACACAGGGTACCTGAGTGGAGCAGGGCTGGGAAAAGGCTGGGGAGCTCCAGCCTGGATAGCCCCAGGCTGCGGCCTAGTAGGAGGCAGAGGGGTACTGGAGGGTGCAGAGGGCAGCCCATGGGTAGGCCAAGGCAGCAGGTCCAAACCCAACTTTGCCTGTGATGAGTGGCCTATACTGCAGTCTGCCCCAGGGAGCGGGGGTTAGTTGGTGACTGGCAGTGGCCTTATTCTGAGGTGATGTAGGGATAGTGGGTGGGGGTTCCCTGGGGAGGGGAGACCCTAGTACTGAGGGGTGTACTGCCAGGGGGCAGCACCCGAGATAAAAGGGCACCGGGGTCTGGGAGGGACACGGGGGGCCAGAGGACAGGCGGACCATTGGCCTGCAGAGGGCGCTCCAGGATGCTGGAAGAGCTAATTCCCAGAAGTTACCAGCAGGAGGCACCGCAGGGGTGAGTCCGCTCCTCTACAGTGTCTTTAAAGCATTTCTTTTCACCTCCCCATTTCCCTTCTCCTTTCGTGAGTTGGACATACAGCAGTTCTGGTAAGTGTATATCAGGCATGTGCCCACTCCACCTCTGCTGGTGCTGGATAATCAGGGCCTGAACAATCTTCCCACTTTATGTTGTGGATCTTTCAAAGAAAGTTCTGCTTCTGACGTTCCAAGTTTTTCAGGTGTTTTCTATAGGTCACCCAGCACTTCAGTGTAGACCAGGGATTGTCAACCTTTGGCACGCGGCTCGCCAGGGTGAGCACCCTGGTGGGCCGGGCCGATTTGTTTACCTGCCGTGTCCGCAGGTTTGGCTGATCGTGCCTCCCACTCAGGGCTAGCTCCAGGCACCAGCTGAGCAAACTGGTGCTTGGGGCGGCAGATTGCTGGAGGCGGCCTTCTGCCCAATCCTAGGGTGGCACGGCCACTTTTTTTTTTTTTTTTTTGGTGCTCCGACCGCCCTGTAGGGGGCGGCAGCGCGGAGAACCAGAGCGCCCTGCAGGGCAGTCCTCTTCCTTCCCTCCCCCCAACCGGAGCAGAGCCCTCGCGGCAGGAGGTTTCACAGCGGAAGGGACCGCGTGGCAGCACCCCTGCTGTAGCCCTGGCCGCCCCCTTCTCTCTCTCCCGCCCGCTCCCTCCCCCCCCCCC
>NW_020664399.1:7130306-7130686 GCF_002925995.2 Terrapene triunguis
CAAAAAGCCAGAGCTGGCCCTGCTCCCACTGGCCACAGTTTGCCGTCCCAGTCCAATGTGGACTGCGGGAAGCAGCGCGGGCCGAGGAATGTGCTAGCTGCCGCTTCCCACTGCCCCCATTGGTGCTTACCCTGGCAAGCTGCATGCCAAAGGTTGCGTATGGGAGAAATTCTCCCATTGTCGTAGGTAGAGTCTACACCAGGGATCAGCAAAGGTAATCCACCTCTTCTTCTATGAATCTAGTGCTGCCTACAAAGGGATTTAGCTCACCTTAACTAGTTGTCAGAGGTGTGGATTTTTCACACCCCTGAGCAACATAGTTACACTGACCTAATTTTCTAGTCAAGTATCAGAGGGGTAGCCGTGTTAGTCTGAATCTG
>NW_020664399.1:7135686-7191277 GCF_002925995.2 Terrapene triunguis
GGGGGGATGAATAAAATCTTGATGCTCTCGAGAGAACGCTACTGTCTGCATCCACTGAAGCCCCCAAATTAATATACAAAACGTGCTTGTGTGGTGTTACTTTTTTTGTTTAAAAACAAACAGTGACCCAATTGGCTGAGAATTCACATAGTAAAACAAATGATTTACTGGAATGTTATTTAAGTAGCCCATGATTTTCTATTAACTTATTCACCCATATTGCTATTAACTGATTGTAGTCAGGTGGCTGCCCCACTCCATGAGAAAAAGGGCTGGAACTGGCCAGAGAGGCTGTACAGACCAGCAGCCAATCAGCAAGGACCTGTGGGCAGTCAATCAGAGAAGGCTTAGAAGCAGCCAATCAGGGCCAGGCTGAGCGGGGAGCAACGCGGGTCCCAAACCAGCAGAGCAAACAACGGGTGAGACACCACACGCAGAAGGTGCTCCACAGCTGACAAGAGCAAATTGGCGCAACCAGCAGGAGGTGCCATCGTGGTGAGTCCATGCTGTTACTCATCTTTTCAGCTTAACCATTGCATTTGTTTTTTGTCCTGCTGATCCGCACTGTGATGGAGTATACAATCACCACATTGGCCCAGAAGGCCAGTACTGGGCCAGGAAGCCCCACCCCTGCAGAGCATGCTCCCACTGGAGAAGGGGTTGAAAAGGGAGCAACCCAGCTCAACAGGAAGGAGGCTGGGGAGGAGGACGGACCTATCCTGAAGGCTCCTGCTGAGACTATATGCTGCACCCAGTTGGGGCTGATGGTTTTGTTCCCTTTTCTATTCTTTTCCCCTCATCTGGGAGTGAAAGCAGGGACAGAAAAGCAGCCGTAGGAAGTGACCCACGGAGGATTACTCCAAGGGTACTTTTAGGGGCCAGATACTGTTGATCCTTCCAGGGCCCTGGAGTGGTCAGAGCCCAATGGAGTGGGCATATCGAGGCTCTCTTACCACTGCCCCCATTACAGGAGGAACTCAAACCACCTTTATTCCTTACTGCACCTCTGAATAAAGGCGGACCAGGACTGAAGACTGACTCCCCAAGGAGGTGGGGCAGGGGGAGAAGTAGATGCATTAACCACTGGGCCACCTAACCCATCAAGGACTCTATTACACTCACCTTCTCCAAGATCCCCTCTTCCACTTCTCCATTCCCCTTCTCCATCAGCCCACATCTCTCCTCCCCTCCATATTCTTGCTTTATCATGTAACCTTTATCCAATCACTTAAGTTCTACAAAAGAAATGGGGAGAGAGAAAGAAAGGAAATAAAGTTAGAACTATAGTTAACAAGTTAGCCAGCAAAGTGCGAGGAAAACTTCCTACAAAACTCAGGCTTTCTATGTGAAAGGGATCACCAGTACAAAAGTTTGAGAATCACTGCTATATACAGTCTGAGAAAGCCCTAAAGAAAATTAAAAGATCCAGGGAATAGTGATGTTTGAAGACTAGCAAGTCGTTTGGAAAGTTTTTTGTGGAAAAATAAATGTTTTGTTTCCTTTACTAGGAACATTTTTCTTTTAGTTGGAAAAAAATATTTAATCAAAATTTTACTTTTTCTGCAAAAATTTGTTTAATGAAAGTCATTTTTTTCATTTAACTTACTTTGACACAAACTTTAACCAGCTCTACTAAAGAAAGATGGGAACCGCCGCAGTCATCTCAAGGGTCAGCCTAACAACTTAAGGCCCTGATTCTGTAAGCTTCCACGCTGCTGCATTGAGTCCCACTGAAGACATGTTAGCAGAAACATCCCAACTAATGGGCTTGTTCATCATTGTTAATATAGTGGCAGATAATGGAGTAGTAGTACTATTGTTTACTATCTTGTTATAAATACAAAGGTCCTGATGACACTACGCAGTGCTTTACACAGGTAGTTATCCAAATACTCTGAAGGTGAATAAACATTATCTCCATTTTAGAGGTGTCATTCAGCCATGGGGAAGTTAAGTGATTTGTCTGAGCTCATAGAGTAACTTGGTGGCAGAATCAGGAGAACCTAATTCCTAGCCTCATACTCAGTCCACTACTTCTCAGACACTGTAAAGATATCCTGTTGATAACATGGTTTTGTACAAACTCAGCGATGTACACAACAATAAACATACCTCCACCCTCCACTAATGAATTTGGCTGGGTTGTTCCCAACTAGATTGAGGAAAAATATATGGACTACACAATGTCCCCAGGTGGTCAAGAAATTCACATTCTTTCAACCAATAGCAGGAGTCAATTCCATAACTGATAGGTGTTCACTGAAAATGCCTTACTCCAGTCTCCAACTACACAAATCTAGGAACGATGAGAGAACACCTTAGATTATTTCAGCTGTTGCACTTGTATATAGGAGTAGCACACAAGGAGATGAAATGCAAGGGATAGAAACACAGGCCATAGAACAGAGATTCAAGAGAGCTGGGTTCTGTTCCCATGTCTGCCACTGGCTCCCTCTGATCTAAGGAACTCACAATTCTCTGCCACAATTTCCTCATTTGTAAACTAAAGACTAAGAAACCAGCACCTTAAGAACTGAAAAATCAACCTGTAACAGTTGTTTATTATTCAAAAATATTACCTTTCTTGTAGAGAAAGTCAGACACAGAAAAATGGAAAGGAAAGACAGAGCAGCAAAAATAGACCTTATGAAGTATAAGTCTTATCTAATCATTTTCTTACATTTTTCTGTGCTGTAATTCCAAGGTGGTGGTAGGAGTAGTGAGATGAAGATGGGGGTGGGGGAGGTGGTCAGTTGGTCACTTGAGGTGCAAGTAGAGAAATGTCTCCTCAGAGTGATCTAACTCTCAGATTGAGGGCCTAGCTTTACTTCCTCCATCTCCAGTTTGAGCACTAGGTGCAATTGACTGTGGTCTCTTCTTTATGGTAGAATCAGTAGCAAAAGTCATCTCTTTAGTGTATTCACAGCTGGCATATTTTAAGTACAGAAATATTTAAAAATAATCAAGAAATATTCAGGAAACAAATGGCAAATTTTGAAAATTGTCCTGAAGAAACGTGATTGCTGAAATCGAATGATCTTGTATAATGTTACCAAGATTGTTCCAGAACACTTACCATTAGTTTTACTTTCATTTTTAGTGAGTCATTTAGATAAAACAATTATGTGTCATCAAAAGTCAATTCAGCTTTAATTTACTTAATGAATAAAGCTTGCCAAGTGAACAATAACTACATCAACTCCACTAAACTGCTTCTTTTGAGTCTTTACAAACTAATGGAATCTAATCAATGAACAATTAAAATACTTCAATTTCAATGATAGATCACAATGGAACCCCACTGCAGTTACGTTCATATTTATTTTTGGCGCAGTTAACTATTATCAGCATGAGGTCTCATTATCTCTGATAAGGGGTCATAAGCATCTGCAATTCAAAGAACTGATTTGCATATACGATTTTTTTTACTTGAATTACAAATCAGTATCTTGGATACTATCTATACATGAACATTTTAAATGTATGAATCCCAGGTATAAGTGTGAGGAGAAAGAATTCTTACTTAAAACAATGGTATTTTTCATTGTTTACAGTAATTTATCACCATTCACATTGCTTGATTGTCACAGTCTGTTCTTATTGATTTATATGGTCTATCAGTCTGCTGTAGCAGTCTGTCATTTTTTTTTCATTCAGAACATATAACAGGAAAAGCTTGTACTGACAGTCAGCTGGATGGCTTCGCAGCCATAGCACACAATGAAACATGGGACTCTAAAGGTTTTAAATTGGCCTCATGCCTGAATCCAAAATCTGATTAACTTTGGAAGGGGGATAATGGTCACATGTTACACCAGTGTCAGCATATAATGACATTCACATCGGCCTCAGAACTTCATGGAGTACCATATTCAGAGACCTCAGACATAAAGAAAGGAGGTGGTTTTGCCCTCAAGGAATATCACAATTTGTAGTACATTTGATTTATCACCCGTTCCTGCAGGAAAGATATGTTCTTACTATGGTGAGTATTCTCCCAAGACCTCTTTCCCCTTTTTCATTACTCCAAATATGATGGCAAAAGGTAACAAAGGACCATTGAGAACAGTACCATCTAATTCTCTACTCTGCTGGTTTTCCCTACAGTCAGTCTAATTGTCTTCTTAGGCTTCACTGCATGCAAGAGAACTAGAAGGATTTGCTAATGATCACATTTGCTCTTCTGGGAATTCTTGTCAAATACAAGAGACTTGATTCTCAATTACACTGAGACTTCTTTGCACCACTTGGCAGTGTAATGGGTCCTTAAAGCAAGGGGTCAATGTAGTGTTGTTTTTAAGACCTACCCACTGCACTGGATTCCATTTTCCCTGGGGGTTCAGTGCACTGAGCCAACACCCTACTAAACCAACGAAGCCCAAATAAGATTCCTGTAGCATCGATTGGCTTATTTTTGCTGTTGTATCTAAGGGTAGGTCTACACTTACCCGGTAGTTCGGCGGCGAGCGATCAAACTTCTGGGTTCGACTTATTGCGTCTTGTCTGGACGCGATAAGTCAAACCCGGAAGTGCTCGCCGTCGACTGCGGTACTCCTGCTTGGCGAGAGGAGTACCGCGGAGTCGATGGGAGAGCCTGCCTGCCGCGTGTGGACCGAGGTAAGTTCGAACTAAGGTACTTCGAACTTCAGCTACGTTATTCACGTAGCTGAAGTTGCGTACCTTAGTTCGACTTGGGGGGTTAGTGTAGACCTGCCCTTAGTTTCAATATCATCCTTTTGGGATATAAATCTTCTGATAAATAATTTAGCCTGAACTGAAAACTCTCTGTAGGATCAGCAGGGCCGGGGAGCGCAGCAGGGGAGGGCGGTGAGCCCGGCCGGGGCCCTGCTCTCCCCGGCCGGCCGGAGCGCCGGGAGGAGGGTGGAGAGCCCAGCCGGGGCCCCACTCTACCCAACCGGCCAGAGCGCCGGGAGGAGGGCGGAGAGCCCGGCCGCGGGCCTGCTCTCCCCGGGTGAGCGCCGCCCCCCTCCAAGTGTCGCCCCAAGCACATGCTTGGTAGGCTGGTGCCTGGAGCCGGCCCTGAGGATCAGGCATCTGACTGCAGATACCTGTGTGACAGATCCTGTAAGATCTGGTGTGAGGAGGATTAATTCCAAGCCTGTGATAGTTATACAGGAAGTGTGCCAGTATGGGGCCCACTTTCCCCAGAGGGGTTTCTGCAGCAAATAGCGAGGGGTACTAATGTTATCTGTTAGCTAGTGATCTTGTGACAACCATTTCAGTAAGTTTTCCAGGAGGCAGACTTATTTACCTGTCTATATAGTGAAAATACATAGTATACGGGGTATGCCAATATTTCTGGTGCAAGCTTAAGATGGTTGCGTTATTCCAGAGGCCACAAAAAATTTGGTAGCTGTTGCAAAATGAGCACCAATAAAGCTCATATTCTATACCATCTATACCATTCTATACTATACTCTGCACATACCACATCTGTTACAGAAGTTATTTTACAACTAGCAGGAAGATTGGTCCTGTGGATAAGGCACTGGATTGGGCCTCCAGAGATCTGTGTTCATCTCCTAGCTCTGATTCATTTCCATGCATGACCTCAAGTATGTCATACCACATATATGCCTCAGCTGCCCATCTGTAAAACGGAATATGCTTCCTTTCTCCCACCCTTTGCCTTGTCTATAGTGAGATTTTACAATCTAAACAAAGCTCCTATTTGTAGCTCTGCAGGGCCAGGAGATATAAACCCATGGCCTCTTAAACAGGTTACATATAACAAAGTTGACCCACTAACTGAACCTTGCTTAGCTTCTGGACCCTGGAAAGATAGTTTAAAAGGGGAAAGGGAGGAAACATTCCAGTAACAGATAATTTTAAAACTAACAGCAGCTGTCAAACTACTTATGGGTTTGGAATATTAAAGTTAATCCTGGCAGGAATGGATATTGGCATATCAAGTGGTGCAAGGTGTATGATAAATACTTTCATATGACTAATTCATCACATTGTATATATTGCTGTTACATACTGCCTTACAGATTCTCTTAGAACATAGAAGCATTTTTAGTCTGAAATTAATGTTCTGTTGTGAGATTTTCTGCTGCAAGCTTCTTGTGGGAGCTGTACAAGCAGTAAGGGAGGTTTTGGTCTCTGCCTTAATCTCTAACTGAAGTCAATTCTTGAGGTAGAGTTGCGCCTTAAAAAGAAAGTATGCTGTTTGCACTGAGATTCCTGAAAGAGGGAATTGCCTGCGTGTTCTTGTGTCCACCTCTTTTCAGTGAGTGATGTACATATGCAAGAGGCAAGGTGCACTAAGAAGATACCCAGACTATAAATTCCCAATTTTCCTTTCCATGGGAAGCTAAGTATACAAAGATATCCAATCTCTGCTACCACTCAGGAGACAGACAATAATATTACAAAATCATACTCTATGTACACATACCCACTATCTTGGGAGCCAGCTTCAAACAACTTTTTTTTTTTTTACTTACATGGAATAAAGCTTTTATTATTTTCTTCACTGAAGGAAAGACAACCCAAAGGTTAACAGTCAGATAAACATGGGTCTCTCTTTTCTATTAGCCTCAGAAGTTCCCTTTCTGCAGATGATTACTGGGACGTGTGAATAGTCTATGTGATGTGTATTTTATCATGAGTTCCAAGTCCCTGGGAATTCTGCAAATACATTTTAATGTTTGCAAAAGAAGCATCCTCTACTATTATTGCTTCTAGATATAGTAAGAAAGTTTGTATTTATTTTTCACTATTGTGTTTCTATATTTTCCCCCTCACCTTTTAGGAATATTAAAACCTTTATATTTTTTACAATTATCTCAGACTTTAAGGACATCTAGTTGAGAGCCTGCACATTGCAGGACACAGAACCTCGTCCCCCATTCCTGTAGTAGGCCCATAACCTCTGGCTGAATTACTAAATTCCTCAAATCTTGATTTAAACACTGCAAGTTACAGAGAATCAACCATTAACTATAGTTCAACCCAACAAATGACCATGCCCCATGCTGCTGAGGAAGGCAAAACCCCTCAGTCTCTTCCAGTTTGACCTTGCAGAAAATTCCTTCCCGACCCCCAAAGATAGTGATCAGTTATATCCTGAAAATGTGGGCAAGACTTATTGATGGCAAAAGAACAAATGGATATAAATGGGCCGACATTGACCCTTAACTTAAATGATTCCTCTCCCTCCCTGGTGTTTATTCCATTGATGTGTGTATAGAAAGCAACTGTATCTCTCCTTGCCTTCATTCGGTAAGGCCGAACAAGCCAAGCTCTTTGAGTCTCTTCTCATAAAGTAGATTTTCCATTCCTCTGCTCATCCGAGTACCCTTCTCTGCTCCTGTTCCAGTTTGAATTCATCTTCCTTAAATATGGGAGACCAGAATAGCAAACAGTATTCCAGATGAGGTCTCACCAGTGCCTTGTATAATGATAAACACTTCCCTATCTCTCCTGGAAATATCTTGCCTGGTGCATCCGAGATCTGTATTAGCCTTTTTCATGGCCATTTCACATTGGCAACTCACCGTCATTCGGTGATCAACCAATACACCCAGGTCTTGCTCCTCCTTTGTCCCTTCCAACTGATATGTCCCCATCTTATAGCAAAAATTCTTGTTGTTAGTCTCAAAGTGCATGACTTTGCACTATAAAATGTCATCCAATTTCTATTGCTTCAGTTTTCAAAGTCATTCATATCATCTTGTATGATATTCCAGTCCTCTTTTGTATTGGCAATACCTCCAAACTTTGTGTCAGCCACCAATTTTATTTAGCACACTCCCACTTTTTGTGCCAAGGACATTAATAAAACTGTGAAATAAGATTTGTCCCAAGACCAATCCTCAAGAAACTCCACTAGTAACCTTCCTCCAGCCTGACAGTCCACCTTTCAGCATGACCTGTTTTATTCTCCACTTTAACCCTTTCCTCACTCACCTTTCAATTTTCATGTATATACCCATCTTCTCCAATTGAACTAATAATTTCCCATGTGGAACTGTATCAAATGCTTTACTGAAATCCAGGTAGATTCGATCTACTGCATTTCATTTGTCTAAACAAATCAGTTATCTTCTCAAAGGAGATCAAGGAGGTCTGTCATGATCTACCATTTGTAAAACCATGTTATATTTTATTCCAACTACCATTCCCCTTTATGTCCTTATCTAGTCTTTGTTTCAAAATTTGTTCTAAGATTTTGCATACATTTGAGGGCCTTTGGTTTCTCAGATCACTTTTTCCCCATTTCTTAAATATAGGCACTATATTTGCAATTGTCCAACCAGAGGATATGAGCCCCACATTTACAGATTAATTAAAAATCCTTGCTATTGGTCTTGCAATTTCTTGTGCCAATTCCTTTAATGTTCTTGGATGAAAATTATCTGGGCCCCCTGATTTGGTCCCGTTAAGCTGTTTGAGTTTGGCTTCCACTTCCAATGTATAATTTTTATTTCCATATCCTGGTTGCCATTCGCCACTCAGCCACTGCCCCCAAGCTTCTCATTACTCTTATTTAAAACTGAGGCAAAGTATTCATTTAAGTGATGGGCCACACCTAGATTATCTTGAAATTTCACTCCATCCTCTGTGCTTACTGGTTATACTACTACTTTCCTTGTTTTCTTTTTATTTGTAAAACCTTTTACTAGGGTTTTAATTTTCTTTGCAAGAACCAACTCTGCTTGGCTTTTGGCAATTCTCCCTTTTTCCTTATGCTTTCTGATTTCCAAGAGGTAGCTTTCTTTGCTGATCCATACCTTCTTCCATTCATTGTAGCCTGTTTTCTCTTAATAACCTGCTTGAGATGCTTGTTCATCTAGTTTGGTCTGAAACTCTTCACTACAAATGTCTTCCCCTTGTTTGTGATACAGGCTTCAGATACTTCAAGTCAAAGTTGCAGAAACTAATTTCAAGCCTCCTCCTCACTTAAATTCTTGAGCTGTTCAGGCCAGCCCACTTCCCTAATCAATTCCCTTAATTTTTTTAAGTCTGCCCTTTTGAAATCAAGAGCCCTAGCTGCCTACCTATTTTTGTTTATTCTTCCATTTAGTCTAAACTGAATTAACTCATGATCACTCAAACCAAGATTATCCTCTACAACCAGTTAGTCTGTGACGTTCTTGCCACTACCACTTATATCAGCAAAACTTTTGTCACTCAGGTGTGTGAAATGTAGTGTACACAGTGCTACTGCCGCTCATTGAGATGGTTTGTTATGTCGGCAGGAGAGCTCTCTGCCGTCAACATAGAACAGTTACATGAGCGCTCTTACAGCAGCTACTGTATCAATTAACTTTTAAAATATAATTGGGCTATACACAGCCAGCATTTGAATACCTGTAGTTAAGTTACATCCTCACTATGAAATACCATACACAGTAGGTTTATTTTCAAAGTAATGTTTAAATGTTGGACTATTCACTAATTTCACCAGGGAAAATACATAGTCACATATTTTGTACAAATCTTTACTTTTGTACATGTAGATTCATTAGTTAATTACATGAATATTAATAATTAATGAGTTTTCTATGAGTGCACAACATTTAAGACCACTAATGATTAGGTCCCCAAGGCTCAAAGTGCTAGTAGACAAGTCTTGTACCCCACCAAGCTGTCTACCCCTCCTGGGGCTCATTAGGCACACTAAATCAGATTATGTAGTAGTGACAATACCAGCTTAAAGTCTCTGTCTATACTACAGCTAGATTTTACTTTCCTTCCTTTCTGGAAAATGGTTCTCATCAAGTTCTTGAACATGGCACACAACAAGGAGGTAGCAGCAAATCTAACATTTGAGAAATGTCAGTTATTAGATATTACAGTCCATTCTGACAGGCTTAAAACAGTTAACTCTGGACTGTACAGAATATGCTTCACTATCTTTCACCACCAAAATGAAGGAGTTATCTTTGTCATGGCATTAAAGTGTTGCACATATTGAGCTAATACTTTGACTAGCCTAATTTTGAATTGCATGACATTTCCCACTGTGCTTTGACATATCAATACTATGGCTTAGATCAGTGGTTCTCAGTACACATTTTTTGGTGGCCTCAGTCTGGGGACACCAACTCTTGCTGATGGCCACTCTCACACTTTTTCCTAAAATACTTAATTAGCTTTAGGAAAAAGAAATAAATATGGACATACACATCCAAATCATTTTAATGTATTGCTAGTTAGTAAGTCTGTTGTGAAAAGTGATATTAACAAACATACACGTATTACTTTTCACAGCAGACTTACTCAGCCCTGGCAAGCCTGGGGACAAATTAAGCCCTGGATGTGGGGGTCGGGGGAGGCAGTGGGGGACAGGGAGGCAGCAGGGAGCTGGAGCCTGAAGCCCCACAGCCAGAGCCTGCTGCCCCACCACTCCAGGACTGAAGCCCAAAGCCTGAGCCCCATTACCTCTGGGACGGTGGGGAACTCACTGGCTGCCTGCTCCTCCTGTGTTGTGCCCCAGGTGATTCCAGAGAAGGGCAGGGTCCAACTCCTGCTGGTGGCCCCAGCAACCAACACCAAGGCGGTGCATCCAGGACCAACAGGGAGGGGGAGGAGCTGCTACTTTATCCCCCTCCCCCAATCACAGTCCAGGAGGCTATGGCCGCAAGAAAAGCCCCTGGTGGCCGCATGAGTGGCTGCATTTGAGAACGCTCAGATGTTCTAAGAATGGCTTTAACATTTCAAATAAGCACAAGATTTTGTTATTGTGATAGGGTCAACAGGCCCCACACTGAACCAGGTTGGGAAGTAGAGCAATACTGGGCTAGTAAGGCCCTGTCCCTCAAGGGTGCAAGGCATTTTCTCAGTGAAGGAACAATTTAAAATGACCCTGGTCACCCAGAAGAAAGGAACGAATGAGCTGCATGTAGCAACAGGAAGCAAAGGTGATGCTGACAACGGTGCAAGGAGTAGCAACAGCTCTGCAAACTCTGCTCTAGTGTCAGGGACTTGGGTTCCCTTGCCCTCTTTGGGAGTTGAAAGTCCTGAGAGAGATTGACTAAATGAACTGGAAACTGAGAAGAGTCTGCTAAATCTGTCACTGTGCCCCAAACTGAGGAGCTTCAGACTGGTAAGAACTGACCTGGAGATAACAATTTTGGGTACCTCAGAAACTGGGCTGGACACTGAGAGGTCACTAGGGCCCTGGGTCAGGACTGGTAGAGTAGGTGGGTGTAGGTCCCCATATTTTGCCCCCTTGCTCCTTTGCAGTGATGAGCTCTTGGGGAACAATCAGAGCACAAGTGGGTGATTGAGGCTGGAGCAGGAGTTCACTCTGGGATGACTAGACTGGCAAAACCTGCAAGGCCACAAGCTGACCACTAAGCCAGTTGCTCACCACACCGTCCCACTACAGTTAAATATTTTTATATTGCTGTCAGTATTGCACTGCCCAATGAGTAACAGCAATTTCAGTCGTACGGCAACAAGAAGTCGCCTCAAAAATATGAATGGGATTATTTATTGTACACAATCCTTAGAGTTTAGTATACAACACACCACCTCACAGCCAATTCATATTAGTAATTCTCATAAGCAAGTTTGGTTGGAAAACTTACTTGTACAGCTTAGTGGTTTAGTGAGACTCCTAGAATCCCCTATTCAAATCCTTGCAGGGTCCTCATGCCCTTTCATCTTTCCATGGTGCTGTAGACAGTACACAGTTCAGAGTGTGGATCTTTCATCTGAGGTCTTAAAAGCAGAGTTCAGCTTAGCATGCTGTACACAACAATCTCATGGTACTTTTTGTGCGTGGGTCTTGGTCAAGGAATCCCCAACTCCCTTGCAGTATGCTGATGTTCATTCTAGACACGGGTTTCAGTATTCTCACGTGTACTCCCCTTGTGTGTTTTTGTAAATTTAGACTTAAAACTGCCCCAAGTACATCATTAACATTCAGGCACCCAAATACAATACAAGCAAACAGACTCTTCCATTACAAACTCCATTTTTACTGTTAATGTACATGCTCAATTTGACCTTGTATTTAATACATTAATCTAAACCTTAACATTCAAATTACCTATACCAATAGACATTGTACATTGTCAAGATGTCTAATCCAAAATTATCTGCAGCCTGAGCATGAGTGGTTGTACACTGGAAACATTAAAAAGTCATTTATTATGGTGATGAGCAGTTAGTGTGTTTGGGTAATCTGATGTCAGTATGGAGAAGTACATGACCTGAAGTAACTGTTAGTGGTGCATTTGTTGGTGATTTTCTTTTTTTGTTTCATTGACAGCCAGTTGCAATTACCATGTCTACTGTAGTAGTGCCTAAAGGCCTCAGTTAGGTGAGGTCCCCATTTTCCTAGGTAATGCACCTACATATCAGCTGGATAGTTGCACTCCACCAAATGTATGTTAAGTGGTGTATGGATTTCCTTATTTAAAGAACTGTTTGGGTGAGGGTTAGTATTGGTTACTGGATATTAAAAAAGCAGGGACACTTAACACTATTGCATAGGGGAAGCAGACAGGGCATCAGATATGGCTGGATTAGGCAAAGCTGTGCTCAAGTCACCCACGTTACTCATTTCCACCAATGTAAGGTCTAAAATAGAATCTGACCCCTACACAGCACAACCAAGACACATTACAGCACAGCTGTTATGGCAGAAGTTAGCAGATGGCATTGTAATACAGTTTTATGAGTTCTCTCAATTTGAAAGAAAGTTTTTAGTTCTCAAACAAACAAGTGTATTGTTTATATTGTTAGTTTTGTTATGTCATTAGAGAAGCTGTGGCAGATGGAGAAAGTAAAACAGGGAGAAAACTGCTATTTGGTAGAAGCTTATGCACTGTGGTGGGGATCTGTTCTTGATTCAAAGGTGGTAGTTCTACTGGCATTTTCTGCCCCTTTTTCAAATGGAAGAGGGATTGCAGACAACGGACAATGACTTGATAATGTTTCAAAGTCAAGCCCATTCACCCTTTGCTTTAGCTCTTGACAAATGTGTCTTTAAAGACTCAAGTTGTAGCCTTGCTTTTTTCTCAGCTCCAACTGCCATGAGCGTCTCCCCACTGATCCTTAGATGATGTTTAAAGAGCTGAGGCCCCAGCACTGAGCTGGCAGCAGTCTGCACTGATGACGTGAAACAACACCAGTCCACATGAAATGACAGAGGGAGTGAGACTTCAGTCTCTAATGCTTCAATGGCCTTAGGCAATTCAGATATCTGTTCTTATATAAGCAGCTGCTGCTATGTTTCGGGCCCTTCAGCAGGCTCTGTGGGGACATTGTGGTATCAATCTTGCAACAAAGCTAAAGATCTATAGAACAACAGTTATGCCAACTCTTTGTACAGAAGTGAAATGTGGGCACTGAGGAAGGCTGAAGAACACTGGATTGATGTTTCTGATTTTCAATGTCTGTCAAGTACTACATATCCAGTGGCAGGATAAGGTCAGAAATGAGGATATTCAAAGCTGAATCCAATAACCACCACCATCAGCATTGGTTTGGTTTCAGCAGCTTTTTTGATATGCACCTATTACTAGAATGGAAGACCAACAAATTCCAAAGTGTGTACACCAAGGAATACACTGCACAACTGGCGATCATGTAGGCATGAAAATCTCCCGTGGCACAACAAGATTGCATATTCAATTTGTCCATCACTGGCAATCATGCCACCAGCTTGCCAGAGAGAGTTCTGAGTGACTCTTGATTTGCAAGGAGGCCACATACCTTTGGGATTTGCCATGATGATGATCAGGACAGATCAGCTTCCTAAGAAACAGTATGTGGGGTGAGTTTTCTGGCACATGTGGATGACAGTGTGTGTGTTGTCTGCAATGTCCTCTGTTCCAGCTCTGGTGTATGTAAAAAGTTATGCTTAGAATATACCCAAACAGTCCATCACTGGTCTCTCCTGTGACAACTTGCAAGGCCCCAGCATTTTACTACCAATTGACAAAGAGGGAACATGGATGTCAGCATCAGGACACTCAATTTGTAAAATGAAGTGATGATGACACTGGTAGACCACGTGGCAGCACTTGCCAAGGCTGTATGCATTAGCTATGCACGGATAGATTCATAGCTGGAAACCAGATACCTCACCTGCATTTTAGTATTGTTCAAGATAGTTGTTAGACTTGTAAGGATGTGTTTAGACTCTAAAATGCTTGTAAGTCACTACATGCATTAATCTTATTTGTAATGTCTGTCTCCCATGCTATAAGGTAATACAAAAGTTTTGCTTTATAATTGTAAAAAAATGTCTGCTCCTACCTTTTGAAACCAGGGAGGAATGATTCCCCTGCCCATCAAGGACTATCTAAACTAAATGGGCCATTGTGGAACATCATGATGCAAAGACTGGGTTAATGGTCCTTTCACACCCATGAAAGTGCTACATGCAAGAAAGCCTCTCCCATGGGTTTAAACGCTGGAAGAAAGGTATAAAACATACACAAAAGAAAATTTTCTCGCTTTGCTGTTTGGACTCTCACAGGGCTGGAGCTAGGAAACAAAAGCAAGAGATCCCCAGGGTCAACCTGGGTAGCCCTAAAAGACATTCAGTGATGACATATTACTACACCTGTTACCTTTTGGAACCATAGACTGTAACTCAGTTGTGTATATATATGTTGCCTGTTTTAACCTGTACATAACTCACTTATTTTTCCAAGTTAATATAATCCTTAGTTTACACAGGATTGGCTACAAGCATCGTCTTTGGTTGAGGTCAAAGGTACAAAGTGACCTCGGGTAAGAGACTGGAAGCAACCTGAATCTTTTGTGATCTTTGGTATATGGCAACCAACTATCACTGAGTCCAGCTTGCCTGGGTGGTAAGATAGACTGGCGTACTCAAGGGGACTGTCTGTGGCTCTATGGTAAGGTTGTTACAGTGCTTCAGGAATTCATACTTGTTACTGGGTTAGTGAAATCTATCGAACTTACCACCCATCTGCTTTTTGACAATTTGCCCTCAGGTTGGCACTCACAATCATGAACCACTCCAGATAGTGATAATAACGTTGTGTTGGTACTGTGATGTAATAAAATATAATCTGAGCAGAAGCTCGCATATACACATTCCTGATCTGCATACTAAAAACCTTCATGTGTCTGCCTCAGAAAAAGACAAATATAAGTAGGGCTAACATGGCAACCTTTCTTAGAAAATCAATTTCTGTGGAAGCCACCAGAAGGGCAGAAGTCTTTAAGTGATAGTATATATACACAGGACATTTCTTGAGAATACTAATATCCTGGACACTAGCTAGATAAAATTAATGGATGATTAAAACTGATTCAAACTATATTTATATTTTTCTTTATTTACAGTTTATAATACCCAACTACCTTAGTATAGGGCAAAGATCATTTCCTGGAAATTAATGAGCAGCTGGAGTTAATGGCTCCAAACTATTGAGTGCTCCCAGATGATCATTAGCCTTCAGGAAATGCCATATACCAAGGTTGTCATGGCTTAAGGTATATTTTGATTCAGATTTTAAGTGGTGTTTTTTGTGAAAAATTCAAACGTTAAGTCAGTGTGTATAGCAAATATGATGCATTCAGCATTATCAAAGCAACAGTTCCATATAGCTATCAATAATGGCAATCACATTAAAAGTTCAAGTGACAAGAAATGGAAATGAAATTTTTCTGCATCACCAAATACTGCAATATCAGTTATATGGTGAAACCTACCTCCATATTTTGGTGGATGAACATATGTAAAAAATCTTTAAATTCTTTAAAGGTAAAAGAGTTAGGGGAGAAATTTCTTTGGTTTCAAAGTCACACACACTACAGAAGTTTGGGCGGGGGGGAGGGTGTCGATTTACCTGGCCGTGAGGACGGCGGCGAGTCGACTGCTGTTGCGCCCCCGTCGACTCCGCTTCTGCCTCTCACCGCGGTGGAGTTCCAGAGTCAATGGCAGAGCGATCGGGGATCGATTTTATCGCGTCTACACTAGACGCGATAAATCGATCCCCGATAGATCGATCGCTACCCGCCGATCTGGCGGGTAGTGTAGACGTACCCTCAGTCTTCGACATTCACCTGTGAATTGCAGACTGAACTTTTTTGCTTCATCTATAGTGTAAGGATTCTAGTTACAACCCATCGCTATTTTTCATTTAAAAACCTTTCAGTCGTTTCCACTGCTATTTAATATACACTTATAGTAAATCTGAATTCTCTCTACCTCATGCACATGTCACTGTCATATCGAAGTGATGTTTACATGAAGATTCTCATCAAATTTTACTCAAAAATGGAGCCTAGATTCTTCACCTCTTTTATCGTAGCTGTGAAAAATCCTGGCAGGGTTTCTTCTGTGGCCATCTTCCAGGAATGCCTTACAGGGTCTTTTATGAGCACTATTGTGCTGCCCCTCACCAACAAGGCATTGAGATCAAGCTTCTTCTGAACTCAGATGGAAGGGAATGCCACTTCCCTGGGCCCTCTACTAAGAGGTCTCTTCCTCCCCCCCCTCACAGTGTTGCCCGCTACCTGGGACTGTCAGTAGCAATGAAGAAACTTATTTTATTGCAGGGCCATATTATTTTTCCAGCCAACATGTCCCAGTGTCCATCAGCAGCATGACATAGTGTCAG
Organism: Terrapene triunguis; assembly: GCF_002925995.2. Lineage (NCBI taxonomy): Eukaryota > Metazoa > Chordata > Testudines > Emydidae > Terrapene > Terrapene triunguis. The sequence continues at coordinate 7,152,273 of NW_020664399.1, forward strand.
GAAGAGCTAAAGTAGGATACCCAGGTGGGCTTCAGCAGGGTTAAGGTAGCTTGTTACATGAGTGCAACCTCTCAGCTCTGTGGAGTTAATTGTGAATGTTTAGAGCTACAATTCAATGTGGCCACTAGGGGGCACACAGAAAGGCGATAAGAATCTATGTAAACAGGAAATAGAGACAGTCTTGCATTCGCCTGAACAAGAATGTCCTGGGACTCTAATCTGTACAATTTTGTTCAAGGAACAAGCTGTCATCAGCAATGCAACAAGCTAATTTGTTTACCTAGCAGTCTCGAAGAAGAAAGCCTACAGTTGTAGTCCTCAGAGAAAAGGTAGCTATAAAGGGGACAACATGCTGGTTACCCAAAAGGAAGGACCCCAGATTGTTTACCTGCTCAGATGAATTTGGTGCCAAGTACAGAGAATCCATGCTTGGACAGCTGTAGGAAATCCAGACATCAAGAGAAGCATGTGATCTTCCTGCTACACAATGCCTTCATGCTCTGTAAGAAGTCAGTCAAGCGTTAGGATTTTTCACTGCAGTAAAAGCCTCAAATATTCCCCTTCTTTCGTTTTCAAATTTCAAACAACAAAGCATTGATTAAATTGCCATATTTCTCTATCTCTGTGGTATTTATGTCACTTATCTCTTTAACATCTGAGTGGCATGTCCACTGGAATTCCATGGTGAACAATACATTGCTTCAGCCATCTTCCAGTGAAATATACAACCATGGCAGCAGGTCTCCAGAGGCACCATGCACTATACCCATCACTAATGCTTTAATCCATTAGTTTGTACAGTAATTTAAGGGCTCATAAATTAATAAAAATTGGCTGTAAAAGGCAACACACTCCAACATCTTTAGTGCTTTAAAGTTGGTGGGGAATGATTGGACACGGCTCCCAAAGGCAAATATTTCACTATCACATCTGCTATCTCATATGCTATGACCTACACTTTGTGCTGTTTAAGTAAAAACAAGTCCCAGTTCAGGCATCTTAAGTGAGTAGTGATGCCTTGATTTAATGCTACTAATATGCTTTACGCACAGACCAGCAGGATGCCACTGAACCACTCTATGAAAGGCATGAGTTGAGAGGTTTGTGAATATTGAACTGTAGGGCTCTTAAACATTATTCTATGGGGAAAACTCACATCTTAAGTTTGGTTAGGGGAGTGTTGGGAAGAGAAGAACTCCAGAAGTTTCAGATGGCAGTTGTGGAATATGCATTCAAGGAAAGGAGACCAGCTTTGGGGATATAGTTGACAGTTGTGTTTACTAGATGAAAAATAGTACACTAGAAGAAAAAAGATGGAAGAAGATGTCGAACGTTTAGAGATAAGCCCCTGAGCCAAATTTAGGTTCTAGATTTCAAAATTTTCATGAGTGAAGAGATGTGTGGATCCATGGTTTTCTCCAGTTCATTGGAGACACATTAGGTGCCAAATGTAAAATTTGGATCGAGATCTGAATTCTCACCATCTCCACCCCCAGTCCACCATATACACAAAGTTTAAGGGCTGTCAGATCTAGGTCATGGATTCAATCCCTTTTTCTAAAAAGGAATAACTATTTCTATTGCACAATATTAGTTCTGGGAACCTAATGGAGCATCAAAGTGATTGTACATCACTTGGAAGGGATATAATCTCTCAAGCTTTGTGGCATAAGCTAACTTCTAGCTATTGGGTGTCAGGAGACAGGCTTCCCTGGGGCAGATTATCCCATAACCAATTACTTCAAGATTTCTTCGCTACCGCAACTGATAGCATCTACTTTCAGAAGCAGAATACTGAACTAGATGGGCCTATGACTATCTCTAAGTTTTCCCCTTTAATAAGAGTCTGCTTTCAGAGTCAAGTCCAAACATTGCACACTTCTCCCCGTACATTGTAAACAATGGATCCATTTGTCCTGACACAAAATCAGAGCTTAGATAGTTTCATCTCATGAAGGAAGCGTGGTCCAACGCATTCTACTATATTTTCCAACCTGAGTTGTGCTGGCGGTAACTACCACAGAGTCAAAGCAAATAGTTTATGAAAAATCTGTAGATTGAATGTCCAATGTGTAGAAATGCATGATTCTTGATGTAAGAGAAGTAGTGAACATGGAAGAAAACTGTGGCCCTTTGATTGGGCCTTAACAGCTGCAATCCTCCAACGTCAATGTACTATACTGATTAAATTTGTAAAATTTGTTTTTAATTTGGCTTTGCATTCTAATGAGCACCTGTAGCAAGGCGGTGGGATACCCCACAGCCCCAAGGAGGGACGAGCCTCCCCTAGCACCAAAGTGGGTGGAACCAGTGGATCCTGCGCCCGCCCCCCCAGAGGTCACGGCGTAGGACAGGAAGTAGAAAAGCCCAACTGCAGAGCTCACTTGAACGCCAGCCGCCGGAGAGGCCAGATGCCTGTGGCCTAGCTCTGGGTTGGGGAATGCCGGCAGGCCGCAGCCGACCTGAGGACTGGCCGGGCCTGCCTCTCACCAGCTACCCCAAGGAGCAGCCGAGTCTACCCCTAGCCAGTTATCCGGAGGAAACCTCCGAGGACACCGCCCTAATCCAGGTACCATATGAGGGGGAGTCCAGAAGTAGCCCGGGAGCAGCCGACCCTGGTCTGGCCGCAGCACTGCCAGAATCAATGTCAGTGTGTTGCGGTCAGGATCCCCACTGACAGCAGCGAGTCTTCTGCCGCTGTTAGGGCCCCGGGATGGGCTGCAGTGGAGTGGGTGGGCCTGCGTCCCCCCTGCCACCCCACTCATGGGTGACAGTCTCCCCCTCGCACCAGATGCTCAGCCCCTGCCTAAGGGCCTGAGCGCCTGACTGTTTGTTTGTTGCCCCACCCTGACCTGGGGCCTGGGCCCATAGTGAACTATTGTGAGGCGGTGGGATACCCCACAGCCCCACGGAGGGATGAGCCTCGGCCAAGCCCCTTTACACCACCATACTGCTCCTTGGCAAAATCTTGATTCCTAGGAAATCAGGACAGATGAAGTCCCTATCAAGATGCCTAAGAGACTATTTTTAACCTGTAAAATGTCACTTTAGTGTCACTAAATATTTTGAGAGACAGATAAATTGGTAGAATTGAAAAGTGAATGTTTAAATGGTTAACACCCTAATGCTAAGGGCCCTGGCTCGAGTGTCATGGCATTTTGGGGTTTGCCAAGGATGTATTTTTAAATTGTTCTCATTCCATAGAACAGCTATACAAAGGGACTATATAATGCCACTAAATTGTGTGGTCTGGAGTTGCTACATGAGGCTGAAGGCAATGGAAAATAAGATTCTAGAGCAGGGATTGGCAACCTTTGGCCCACGGCCCGCCAGGGTAAGCAACCTGGCGGGCTGGGCTGGTTTGTTTACCTGCCGCGTCCGCAGGTTCGGCCAACCGCGACTCCCACTGGCCATGGTTCACCGTTCCAGGACAATGGGGGCTGCGGGAAGCAGCGGCCAGCACATCCCTTGGCCCACACCCCTTCCCTCAGCCAGTGGGAGCCGCGATTGGCCGAGTCTGCAGATGCGGCAGGTAAAGAAAGTGCTCTAGAGGCCTGTATACTAATAAATACTATGTTTGTGGGTACACACCAGTAATCAGGCCTACAAAGTATGCAGTTGCATTCTCAAAGTTGGTAGTCTCATAGATTGTCACCTATTTGACTAGATATTTTTCTGCATCTGCAAGTAGTAGTACACTCTCCATGCAAAATTACCCACTGGCACACCTAAGTGCATTTTGTAAGGGCAGCTTAGGTAGATAAGCTACCTTAAGTATTGTGCCTCAGAATTCTGTCCTATGTGACCTTATGAAATCTGGCAGAAGACAGGTTTTTAAAAGCAGGTTAATAATACATATGCAAACTTGCTTGTAAAACTTTGCCAGGAAATTGGTAGTCCTAAACTCTGGATAGTTTAAATGATTTACACATCTCCACAAAACCAGTATATCCAGACTAGTTGATGATGAAAATGTCTGCAAGTGTGAGAGAAGAGACCTGGTATCTTCAGTCTTAGCTAGTTGACAATTAAAAAAAAATCTCTTTAGAATGTATAACACCTAGTGCCAGCTTCACAAGTCAGTTTCTTGCCTGATTAATTTTTTTATAGGACAATATGGTTTTGCATTGGGAGATTTAGTTAACACGTTTAAATGACTATCCTGCATTATAAAGTAAAATTAGTATTGCAGTCTTTGGTTTTTCTCAAGATCAATTCTGACTTGGAAAAAACTTCTATTAAACACTCTCAGGAAGTCATTTTATATCTCTATTTCTGCACATGCTTAATCCAATTATTCTGTCATTGTTCCCAAGTCACATTCACTGTCATGTTGCTAGTCACTCACTGTGTCTTGGTGAGACTTAGTACTGTTACAATTCGCTTACCATATCGGTTCATGTAAGTATTTTATGCAGAACCAGCAAAACATCTTAAATTCATTAACTGTGTTGGTTTTGTTTCTTCAGGAGTTAAATAAATAAAAGCAAACACACCTGTAAACATCCACAGATAAGCAACATAAAGGAATATCTCAAGTGATGTGATGGAGGAATAGGATTCCTTTGGAAGTCATTACTAGGGATGGGAAAGCTAAGAGCCTCACAGTTCATCGAAAACAGTTGTGCTTGTGATGTTGGAAGTAGACTTGAAGTGGGGCTTTTGAGAGCTCAAATTCTATTTTACCACCTGTTGCTATTAAATCCCCTTCCTATTATCAGAGTAATTAATGCCACCTACCATTGTTAACAAAGGCATAACCCATTCCCCTTGTTTCATTTTTCTATTAGAAACAGGTTTTTGGAGCTTGACTTTTTTTCCCCCTTCACCAGCATTTCCATGTATATAATCATGTGTTATGGAGGTGATATCCATGTGATAAGATCTCATGCACCTTTGACCACTTCATTTGCTCTCTCCACATTAAGCCTCTCCAAGCCTCTAATACCTCACAACACTGCAAGATATCAAAGAAGGGCTTTTGACTGTTGGAAAGAGAAGATTAACCATTTTCTGATAAGACACGGGAGCACTTGTTTCTAGGCCTTCAAAGTCATGAGAATTTATTTTGTAAAAATAGCCTATTTTGCTGTAGGTTTTATTTTACTGGTTGTGGAGGGTAGGGGCTTCCCTAATGCCCTTCAGACCCCACTTCAAGTTGTTTATAATATCCTTGTGACAGCATGGGAATTTTTTGTAATATTTTATATGAATAGTGTATGGCTCAGTTTCCCCTATATGCTGCATATAGGTAGTGAGAAAAGATTTACTCTGTGCACAGACCCAGACATAGAGGGGTTACTGATGCCTACCAGTATCTCCCTGGACATGGGGTGCAGGCCCCATTCTGAGAAGATAATGGCTACTCCCCTTGCCCTGACATTTGGTACCTAGCAAGTAACAAGCAGGGCCTACCCCACCTCAGGAAGCCAGCCATGTTTGATCAGTTGGAGAACAAAGGGCTGATAACGTTTGCGCAGGGTCAAGAACAAGGACTGAGGAGGGAGCAGATAGGGGGTTGTTAAGAGTGGGCTGCTGGAAACTTGAGACTCTCCTGAACTGGGACAAGAGAGCAGTCAGAAGGCTCTGGGCTAACCAAGATGGATCATGGTGTAACTTTCTGTTCCCTATACTAAACAAGGACTTTCACTGTTGTGTTCCAGACATCTAATAAACCCTACTGCTTTTACAATACTGTCTGAGTGTCACAGCAGATGCTGAAGGTGGGTGTGCATTGCTCACAAGTTTTTCCTCTATGTCCAACTCAGGTAGACTCACTGAAAGGCGCTCACAGTGTGAAGGTTTTCCCTTTTTAAACTCTCCCCCCCCACACACACCCTTCCAGGCAGAGAAAGCCTTACAGGTGCTCCCAATTAGTGCTGAACAGGCCCAGAAGAGTCCGTTAGTCTCCTCTCCACCAGAGTGAGGACATGCCCCTCCACACTGGTTTTTATGGTTGCCTCAGACCTGTACAATTGACTCATAACTAAGTGCACAAGATACAAAAAAAGCTACTAATTTTTAAACCTTCCAAAGCATTTCTAATTTTTTGTCTTTAATTTACTGTGCATGTCAAGTTCAGCATGTGTGTTATGAAAAATATTCATTTGGTATAATGGGTAGCCATCAAAACTCATGCCAGTAAAATTTCCATCAACCCACATGATCACATACTTAAGCTACAACAGTGCCACTTCTCACTGATAGAATTATATTTTAGCATTCACACATTATAGAATGCATGTCCCTAACTGTGGCAAATAATCATACTAGTGCACTATTCTTGTAGTGCAGAGTCCCTAAAGATATGCTATCACCTCTCTACTCCTTGACACACCATACACTATTCAGTACAAAATTATATTTCTTCCTCTCCTATACATTCTATTGACACTTTTTATTTTAATCTTCCAAGGAGCACCTGTCAGTGGAGCTGTTGTGGAGTCCATCCAGAACTTAAAACTGCCTTCACCTGTAGAACCCCTAGGGGACAGCAGCAGTGCTTCTGGCTTCACCTTCCCCAGGGCACAGATACTCTCATAGGCACAAAAGGTGAAATTTGCATCCACATGCACTCAGGAATGCATCTGGTCCAGAGTCTATATAGCACCATATAAGTGATAGATCACATTTTCTGGCTACCACCACCTTACTTCTCTTGACTTGGTTCTCCAAGTGTTTCCTTGCCATTTTCTTTCTGCCTTTGTCCAGTTCTTCCCACCATTAATATCATACTAGCAGCAGCATCCAGACAAGCTCTGTCCTCTCTCCAACAAGGGGAAGAAAATCAGGAGGAGCTGCTACACTCCTCTGCTAACTATTGCCACCAGCCAGCAAGCCTGCCCCCCAGTCCTGTTCCCCAAGTACACCAGTAGCAGAGCTTTCACACAATTGTGGTATCACCACTGTCTTTCCCAGTGTGGGATGTACCATTGCCATGGCAGCCATAGGAACTGCAGAGGGCCACAGCTAGAAGGCATCACAGACTGAGCATCACGTGACAGATGTTATCTTAACTCTCCATTTCCTGGTTTTCAGAAGTTTAGATTTTGATTTTTCTGCCCTTAAAGGGGCAGAGTCAAGGATGTCTGCTGTGGAAGGCATTACCCTAGCAGCAGTGCTTTGTTTTGTTGTGCTTGTTTCCTGGTTCTGTGATGTTTCAGCCTGCTGATACTGATTTCCACATTTTGGAAAAGTATGAGGACACTAGCATGTAACCATAACCTCTTTAACACAGACATCTGGTAGGGAATACTCCTGGATTCATATATGAGGCTAATCCCTCCCTCAGCAACTGCCTCCAAACAAGAAGAGAGTCACATTTTTCCTTCATGAATGGAAGCTCATCTGCCAGCAAAAACAACAGTATTTATAATATTATTTACAGAGACACCATGCTTTATCTGCACCATCAAGACCTTGGTTAGTCTTCCCTCCAACCCCCATTCTTGTACAGCTAGTGTCAGGCTACTTAATACTCCATAAACCAAGAAATAGTCCAGGTGAAGGCAAAAAAGGAAAGGAAGTGGAATAGCAGGCCTGTTTACTTCCAACCTCAGACAGAAGACAATCTACCTAAGAATCAAAGCTTCAAATACCTCCATATGTTCTGTGATGTGTGCAAGAGACACACAAGTTTTCCAGATGGAACCCAGTGGACTTATTTGAGGAATTAATGGACTTATTGCCGTTGTTCTGCAATATCCCATAGTCATTGTTCTTGGCAACTTCAGCGTACATGTCTGCAGTGGCCAGAATACATGTAGGACTGGTGATCAGATCTTACTGGAAGCAATGGATTTTTCCACAATCTATGTCTGGACCCACTGAACACAATCTTCAGCTTAAGAGTGAAACTTGGTGACAGTTAACATTCCACTGTTCTTGTCTGATGACTACCTCATCCAGACAGTGATCAGCAGAGCCTTTACTCTATCCCATAAGGGAAGCTGAACAGAGATGCTTCCAAAAACCTTAGCTTTTCATTATGTTAGGAAGGCAAGCCACCAAGCTACCGGGATAAGGTGACAACAAACTTAATTTCAACCATTGATTATTTGAACTCAAGCCAACCCCTCTACTGACCACAAACATAACCATGGTTCACTATCAAACTAACAGGCAGAAAACAACCTGTTGAACAAAACTCATTCCAAATCCATCTGCCAGAGCACGAAGGCTTCCAGTAGGACTAAAGCCACCACAATAAGGGAAATAAAGAACTTCTCCACCATTACAGCCAGCAGAGCTGTTTTCACTTTGTGAGCCACCTAATCAAGTTGGACAGCATGATCCAAACCCCAGTCTCAAATATTGACTGAAGCAGAGAGTGTTCTCATTCTGCTTTGCAGCAAAGCAGCCAAATAGGACAAGAACTTGCCAAGCCAGAAATCTGATCTGGACTGCTTAGCACTGACCTCACTACCCTGATGAAGTCAGCCCCACCTCAGCTCTGGAAGTCAAGCCGCCACTTGCAAAACAGTTCTATGCTTCTTTCAGCAGATAAAAGTGAATAAACCATGCCCAATGGCAACAACTTATCAATGCTTCCTTCAGAGAAATGAGACTACCTATTTCCTTGAAAGATACAATCATCTGTCCAATCTTCAAAAGTCCAGCACTATTCAAAAAGCCTGTCCAACTATCACTCTGTCTCCTCTTCCCATTCCCAAATGGAAGATTTGTGGAAGTGGTGACAACTAAGCTCCAACACATCTGTCAACATTTTTTGACTTTGGGCTTTTTTGCCATTGGGCTTTTGATTTGGGGACAACATAAACCCCTGATGGCACAAGAAGTTAACCTCACCATGACAGTGGGGAGAGCCTGCATCTCCTTGCTTGTAACTCAACAACTTCTGTTTTTCAGACTGAACTCTATTGGGCATGCACATTGCTATGCCATGTACAGTCCCAGCACAGGATGACATTAGTCTTGATTGGGACCTCTACCCCAATACATATCTGCAGTTTTTGACAGTAAGCTGCAAAGTGCTGCTGACTTGCTTCTATGATATAACTAGAGTAAGTGCCACACCAGGGGACCTTCAGTCATTCTCCAGAAAGAACCAGTGAGTGGCAATAAGTAAGTGCTCCAATTCCCCCAAGTGACTCACCTGTCAGGAAAATCACTGTAGGCTGCACTGCCAGGGATGACATAACACCCAACCCTGTAATAAGGATGTCTTGATACTTACATGAAAATGAGTATCTGGATGAACAGCTGGCTCAGACTGTACCCAGGAAAGACCTGGTGACAGTCTCTGGACTGAGGAAATGCTTCCAAGAACTATTCAGGACAATCTCCTTCTCCCCCCTCACCTTACTGGAGGCAATGGATTTTTCCACAATCTATGTCTGGACCCACTGAACTGTCCCCCTCCCTATGTGATGCAAAGTCTTGGGTCCTATTTAACTCTTTACTAGGCCTACATGTAGTGTCAGAGGTAAAAATAATGTTTTCTTCCACCTTCAACTTGCTAGAAAGTTCCTAGTCACCTTCCCCCTACACTAGAATCTAGATACGATGCACACATTTGTCAGCTCCAGAATTGATTATTGTAACTCACTGTATATGAATCTAAAAGGGGGAAAAAAGCAATGAAAAGGCGCCATCTTATTAAAAATGAGGCAGCCACCCCCGCAAGGAGACAGGATCCCATAAGCATGACCTTCTATGCTTCATTCCCTCTACTGGCTCTCTGTCCATTTTTCTTCCCAGTTCAAGGCACTGGTCATGACCAAAGTTGTGCAAATATTCTCTCAGCTGGTTGAGTGAATCAAATCAAAATTCACTGTGATCTAAAGCAAAAAAATGTTCTAGGGAAGCGGTTCCCAAACTTTTCCTGCCGCTTCTGCAGGGAAAGTCCCTCGTGGGCCGGGCCGGTTTATGTACCTGCTGCGTCCACAGGTTCGGCCGATCATGGCTCCCAGTGGCCATGGTTCGCTGCTCCAGGCCAATGGGAGCTGCTGGAAGTATTACCTCAAAAGCCATTAATGTGGCATAACCAAGTTATATCAAATATATGCTAAGACAGCAGCACTCCTCTGGGACAATACCACTCACACAGTCCATGACAAAATGTCTGGCAACCAGGCATAAAGCAAACTCAGAACTTTTGGATGTGGAATGACCTCTTTCCCCCCCAAAGGCAACAGAATAATCTAGAGCCTGACACTTTATGGGCCATCTCCTTTGGAAAAGCTTTCCCCCTATAAACAGAATGATTGTTGTAGGGAAAAGACAGAGTTTAAGCAGATCTTTCTGTAACAGGGACGGGAAGGGAAGAGAAGCATTCGTGAAGTTCATCATGTCAAGCACATCCAATTTATCCAGGAAGAATTGGCTACAGACATAATGGGCATTATAGAAAACCACTGGATAGCCAGGCTGTGGATTATGATTTCTTAGATCTATTCTCATGGATGTACAGAGTTTGAATCTCAATTTATTATTTCGTGGCCACTTCTTGCTCCCTTTGTTCCCCCCCTCCCACTTTTACCCAATATTTACGACACCTTCTAAAGTGTGAAGAAAGGAAAAAGGTAATAAAAAAGAAACGGAAGAAATCAAATTAAGACAAAGCTCAGAGTAAGATTAACAGTTTATCTCTCTCACCAACAGAAGTTGGTCCAATAAAAGATATTAACTCAACCACCTTGCCTCTCTAATATCTCGGGACCCACATGGCTACAACAACACTGCAAACTACTGCGTTCACTGTATTCCATTATCAATCTGTCCAATATTTTGGCATATCCACCCAATACAACCTAACAATCCTTTTTTTATTCCCAGAAAATAAAAAAAACAATGACATCTACACTTTCAGTTCGACTAATTTAGAAGTCAGAAAACACGGAAGCCAACTGCAGAAGCATGAGAAACCTAGGAAATGCGTAATTAAAACTTTAATGAAACCCAACTATTTGAAAAATGGTTTTGAAGAAATACCCAGTTAAAGCACTAACCCTGTCCCTGTAGTGATGCTAGCCTCCCATCTTCACTCTTCTTGTGCCTATGATATGATCTTTTAACCATTTACCAATAGAATTGAGGTTTTCAGGCACCTACACTGTTAGGCAGGTTATTTTTGAATTAAGGTTTTTCAGGCACCTACAGTCTAAGGTATGTTATTTTTGGATTAAGGACTTCTTCGTATGGTGCAGTGTTGCCATTCTGCAATTTTATTGTGAGTCTCATGATTTTTGGAGTCTAAGCTCCATGAGCTTTTCCTTGGGGCTTTAGGAAGTCTGCATACTCTAAAGAGAACCATTTTAAATACAGAAAAACCATGACAGCTATATACATTGTCGTTCTCCGATTGTAGCTTCATATTTCCTTTTTAACGTCTCTTAAGAATGCTAACTCTGGTATTTTTTTAATTGCAACATCACTGAATTTCCTGGTTTTCAGACATTAGGATTTTGCCAACTAGAACGTAAAGGTTTCCCCCTTAAATTAGAGAGATACCTATTTATAACTTAGCTCTAGCTTAATGAAATATTGTGTCAGGGAAAATATATATATATAAAAGCACTTTTCCTTCTGCACAAAGTATTTATAACTGAATAGAATAGCACTGCATTTTCATAATCCCCTAGTTTTTGTGCATACTTAGCCTGTAGTGTTTTCTTTATGTTAGACATAAAAATAGACTTGATGTTGATTCCCACCCCCAGCCCCTTAAATTTGCTTGCTTTCTTAGTTAAGGGAACAGTGCTTTTAGGTGAGAGAAACAGCCTCCTATAATTGCTCTTGATACAAAATATATAAATTTTACTTTTAACTTTTTTCAAGTGGGTTATCTAAGAAAAACAAACATTTTAAGAGGCTTATGGGTTTTTTAAAAGGACTTGTGACAGTATGGGTAAAAACCAAGTCAGATACTTACAATGCCTCTATTGTTACTAGTATGTATACAAACAACTGCACTTCCAAATTATGTTTCTGGATATCTTTAGGTCAGAGGCCCCTGGAAGAGTATCTAACATTCTAAGGGTATGTCTACACTACCCGCCAGATCGGCGGGCAGCAATCAATCCAGCGGGGGTTGATTTATCGCGTCTACTCTAGACGTGATAAATCGACCCCCAAGCACTCTCCCGTCGACTCCTGTACTCCACCAGGGCGAGAGGCACAGGCGGAGTCGATGGGGTAGCGTCAGCAGTAGACTCAGTGAAGACACTGAGGTGAGTATATCTCAGTACGTATAACTTAGATCTATCTCCCCTCCCTGGCCCCCCCATTGTAGACAAGGCCTAAGTAGAGTTTATGGATTTCTCACACTGTATAGTAAAGGAATAAGTATGTGGAATAGTTTTATAAGATTATAGCTGCAGAAGAGTGTCAACGTACTATGTTTTATGTATATACATAGTGTGTGTATATAAACACAAACAATTATACAGCTTTTTTTATAAGTTTGCTATACAACATACCTGACAAAGCCTTAAAAGCAAGGAGTTTTGCTATTTAACAGTATATACCCTCTACTTCACCAGAGACAGACACCTCACAATTACCAAAATTGAGCAGCACAGACCACACCCCACAACTTTAACTCTGCCGAAAATCCAAGTAGATATCTCTCCTTCCTTGAAGTTTGGCATAATTTTAAGCAACTGAAAATAAGGTCTTATAAAAAGGAAGTGTCAGGCAGTGTTAACCAGAGGCAGAACTACCTCTTCCACACCCTTTAATGTAGACACAAGTGTGTGTTTAACCTGTTAGTTTTCTTTTTAATTCTTTGTCTTTCTTTGTCTTTACTCATACCAGTGTGGAGGTTGACCTCAATATTGATTTAAAAAAAAACAATAAATTATATATCACTCTCATTTTATGTCATTTTTTTACTGAATTTAGAGATACTTTCAATTATTTTACACACAATGTTTGCAGGATATGCTCACATGCTTATGTAATGAATCAAAATTTTCAAACTAATTAAGTAAATTCCTAAAAATTCTCTGCTTTCAGTCAACCAGTGACAAGCACCAAAAGAGCTAGATGACTATATCTCTTCAGCGATAAAATACCGCTGGATGAATAAATGTTTTGTTCACTGGCACCAGGGTGCTGGCTATTCTGGGGTAGGTTTCTGTCTTTCCTGTTGGTGCTCTACTTCTTATAAAATGCATAAATATTCATTGGGGCCAAAGGGAAAAAAAAGAGAGTGACTCTCTAGCCTGTGGTTAGGACACATGCCTGAAATTTGGGGAAACCTTTCCAGAATGGAAATTCAAAATTGGGTCTCCCACATCCCAGCTGACTGTCCTAACCAAGTGGGTGTATTGGAAGGACTTCCCTGTCTTGCAAATAGCCCTTTTTCATAAATATAAAGCTTTAAATGCCTGGAAACAAAGGTTTTGTTTAGGATCGAACAAAAGACATTTGACCCAAAACAACACTTGTCAACTTTTTCAATTTGCTCTAAACTCTGAATTTCCAGGCATTTAAAGCTTTATATTTATATATATATATTTACCTGGTGGTTAGGCCACTCATCTGGGAGACCTGGGTTTCCAAGGGATTCTAAACTAGGGCTTCCACATCATAGGCAAATGGCCTAGCTATTGGGTATAAGACACACCCTCCTTCCAGTTTTGTGAATAGCACCAAGTCTTATGAATCTGGCTCTCCCCTCTGCACCCCAAAAAATTCATGTATAGTTTGGTAAATTCATGTAAAAATTGGTAAATTTGGGTCAAATTCATGTATAGTTTTATTCAACCTTAAACAGCATTTTTCAGCTAATAAGCTATTCATCTGAAAAATGTCACCTAGCTCTACCATAAAACCATATTTATTACCTCCAAGTGTGGTTACACAGACTCTGAAATACAGGTTTATAACTTTTAACATTCTGCATCTCTTAGAATACGTTTTGAATGTTGTTTTTAAGTGCAAGTTAGCGTGATTTGTTTCTGGTCTTGATTGCTTGATAGGAGTCTAATTGCAAGTTGTAGATTTGCTGCAGATTTAAAAACCATTGGCTAGAGCAGGGATCGACAACCTGTGGCACGTGGCCCTCCAGGTAAGCACCCTGGTAGGCCAGGACGGTTTGTTTACCCGCTGCATCTGCCGGTCCGGCCGATCGCAGCTCTCACTGGCCGCGGTTCACCGTCGCAGGCCAATGGGGGCTGTGGGAAGTGGCGGCCAGCACATCCCTCAGCCCGCGCCACTTCCCGCAAACCCCATTGGCCTGGAGTGGCAAACCGCGGCCAGTGAGAAAGGTTGCCAGTCCCTGGGCTAGAGGGTAAACCACCACCACGAGTATCTTCTCAGAGAATAGGATATCTTTCCCATTGTACAAGACACTAACCTAGTACAGATATGATCTTTAACTCAAGAAAAACTTCTCAGGATATTTATGTTTTAGAAAGAGACCTGGTTGTGTGAAAGAATAAGAATATTCTTTATTCAGGATATTCCAGAGAGGAGGAGTACTTACGGTGTTATCAGAGCAATAAACTAAGTTATATAACTGAGCCCAAATCAAAAGCAGAATTCTTTACAAAGAAAAAGGCCCTTAGTTTTAAAGCTGCACAAAAGGTTTTTAGGAATATCCTTATTGAATCTCATTGCTTTAAACTGAGAACATTTATGGTTGGAAAATGTCTCAAAAGATATTTGTTAGTTCTAATCTGTAACTTTGTTCTTGAAGAGGAAACCATTTGTTTTCCCTCAAAAGTTTAAAAATGGCATAAACTTCTTCTTGCAAGTGTTTTAGAGCGCCCTTCCTACATTAACTGCCTGCTGCTATTAACTCTTGATGCATATAAGAGAGATGTTTGATGTACACATATGGAATCAAATGACATGCTAATAAGTAGTCATTTGAGTATCAATATTTATATTAATTGGGGAGTTAGTTATCTGGCAAGGCTTAAGCAACTGCTTACCAAACCCAGAAAAAGACATGAACCATTTTTCCAAGGTGTGACAATCAGGGGAGAACAGAGGTTTAAATCCCCAAAATGAACAGCCAAACCAACTGATTACATTCCGCCTCATTGTACTCTAAAAGTATACTGAGTAAGATCTTATATGGAAGCTTGTAATGTGCTAAGCTTACAAGTCATTATGAGGTATGTATACAGACTGTGGTTATGAATGTATCTATTTGTGTATCTAGAACACTGTGCTTATAATTTGTGTGCAGCTTCAGCTCCACCTCACAGCAGGGTCTCCTTAATATCTACACTTGCTCCGGAGGTTGCTTCTGGATTTTCCCCACTCTTTTCCAGGTAGCATGCATTTGTCAGAACTTTTACCACCCAGAATCTCCCTCATTCCAGAGGATCTCTGACCCACATCACATAACAGCCCTGCATAGTTCCCCTGCTCACTGCGGCACTCTGGACCACAGTATTGCTTAACTGTACCACTGTCTCATCTCACACAGCAGGCCTCCCTACTCCCAGTAGAGTCCTGGCCCACAGCTTTTCTTACCTGTACCAGGCTGTCATCATACCTAGCAGATTCTGAGCTGCAGCACCGTCTAGCGTGCCTCAGTTTCCCTACTGCGAGGTGTAGCTGAATACTGCAGCACTAATTATGAGTAGAGATTTCTAGACACACAAATACAAATTCGTAACCACAGTCTGTACACCTCTCCCATGGTAATCATTAAATTTAGAACATTACAAGCTTTCAGAAGAGAACTTACTCAATATACTTTCATAGCATGATAATACAGTATGCAGTCAGTTGATTCAGCTGCTCAATTTTGGGGGGTTTAAACCTTCTGTTCTTCCCTTGGGGTGGCTGGATCCTGATTGTCACACAAGTATTGTCGAGTAAGTAGACCATACCTACTTTGATGTCCATTTAAGATAAAGAATCATTCAAAGAAAAAATAGCCTTTTGAATTATTCTAAGAGCTCAAAGACTTTTTCTATAGTGTTGGGACTCATTTTAAACAGAATGTCAATACCTATTAAACCCTGACTGAACTAAAAGGGATAGCTCAGAAATTGCAGTGAATAAAAGAAACAGTTTATCAAGGTTCCCTCCCCACTCTGAACTCTGGGGTACAGATGTGGGGACCTGCATGAAAGATGCAGCTTATTTCTGCCAGCTTAGGTTAAAAACTTCCCCTTTGCACAAATCCTTTCCTTGTCCTTGGACGGTATTGCTGCCACCACCAAGTGATTTAGACAAAAATTCAGTAAAAGGGTCACTTGGAGTCACTAGTTCCTCAAAATATTCCCTGAAGTCCCTTCACCCCCTTTCCTGGGGAGGCTTGAGAATAATGTGAGTACCGACCAGACCCTTTGTCTCTAGAACACTGAAAAGCAATCAAGTTCTTAAAGGAAGAAGTTTATTAAAAGAAAAAGAATCACACCTGCAAAAATCAGATGGAAGGTAACTTTACAGGGTAATAAAAAGATTTAAAACACAGAGGATTCCCCTCTAGGCTCAGCTGCAAAGATACAAAAAACAGGAATAAAACTCCCTCATAGCATAGCGAAAATTCACAAGCTAAAACAAAAGATAATCTAATGTATTTTCTTGCCCTAACTTACAATTTTTGTAATCTTAGATGGTTCATTTCAGGTATGTTTTCAGGAGATGTTTTTCCTGCCTGGTCTCTCTATCCTCCAGAGAGGGAACAAAGAAAGAGATCACAAACAAAACCTCCCCACCCGCCCCGAGATTTGACAGTATCTTCTTTCCTTATTGGTTCTTTTGGTCAGGTGCCAACCAGGTTATTTGAACTTCTTAACCTCTTACAGGTAAAGATTCAGTACAGCTGTTCAGGAGAGATTTTATGCTACCCTTAGCTGTATGTTTATGACACCCCTCCCCCCCCCCCAAATCACAGACAGTGCTGGACAGCCTGTTCCACACTGGCTGTGATTTCTTCCTGGAGCTCTAGGAGAAAACAGAGTTAATAAAACACATGCACCTCTAGATATACTACTGATTATATTAAAAATAACAATATTTCTCACATTTCAAGGACAATTTTAACTCGTTGATTCTGGGAAACTTTCATGGGAGAGTGCATCAGCCACTTTGTTAGAAGCTCCTGAAATGTGTTGTATTTCAAAATTAAAATCTTAGAGAGCTAAACTCCACTGAAGAAGTTTTTTGTTATTTTCCTTGACGGTATGAAGCCACTTCAGTCCAGCATGTTCCGTTTGCAGGTTGAAACGCCATACCCAAATGTATAGGCATAGCTTTTCCAGACCGTACACAATGACATAACATTCCTTTTCAGTGATTGACCAGTGGCTTTCCCTCTCACACAGTTTTTTGCTGAGAAACACGACAGGATGGAATTCTTGATCAGGTCCTTCCTGCATTAAGTCTGCTCCCACACCATGATGGGACGCATCTGTGTTTACTAGGAAAGATTTGTTAAAGCAGGGGTAGGCAACCTATGGCACGCGTGCCGAAGGCAGCACACAAGCTTATTTTCAGTGGCACTCACACTGCCCGGGTCCTGGCCACCAGTCTGGGGGGCTCTGCATTTTAATTTAATTTTAAATGAAGCTTCTTAAACATTTTAAAAACCTTATTTACTTTATAATATATAACTAAACTATTGTTGTATGTAGACTTAAAGAAAGAGACCTTCTACAACATGTTAAAATGTATTACTGGCACGCGAAACCTTAAATCAGAGTGAATAAATGAAGACTCGCACACCACTTCTGAAAGGTTGCCGACCTCTGTGTTAAAGTCTGGTGCCCTTAGCACAGGGTCAGACATGAGTGTCACTTTAAGCTGGTTAAAGGCCTTCTGACACTCTTAAATTCACTGAACTGCATTTGGCTGTTTCTTTTTGGTCAGGTTGTCAGTGGGGCAGCGATATGACTGTAGTACAGTACAAATCGCCTGTAATATTTGACCAAGCCTAAGAAGGATTGGACCTGTTTCTTTGACTTTGGGACAGGGCACTTTTGGATGGCATTCACTTTGGCCTGTAGGGGGTTGATAGTTCCTTGACTCACCTGGTGTTCAGAATACGTTACTCTGTTTAGGCCTATTTGACACTTTTTAGCCTTAACAGTTAGTCCTGCCTCGCTTATGCGCTCGAAGAATTTTCGTAGATGCTCCAGGTGTTATGCCCATGAATCAGAAAATATGGCCCCATCGTCAAGGTAGGCAACTGTAGATTCTCCCAATCCTGCTAGGAGACTATCTACAAGTTTCTGGAAGGTGTGTGGGGGGGTGCATTTTGCCTGAAAGGGAGCACATTAAATTCATACAGCCCCTTATAGGTGATGAAGGCTGATCTTTCCTTTGCGGATTCATCTAGCGGTACTTGCCAGTATCCCTTGGTTAAGTCTAAGGTAGAGATGAACTGGGCGCGTCCCAATTTCTCTAATAGCTCATCTGTGCGTGGCATTGGATAGTTGTCTGGGCGAGTTACAGCATTTAGCTTACGGTATTTCCCTATCTGGTTTGAGAACTAGAACCACTGGAGATGCCTAGGCACTTTCAGAGGGGTGGGTTACACCCATCTGTAGCATGTCTTGGATCTCCCGTTCTATAGCAGTTTTGGCTTGAGGTGCCACCCGGTAAGGTTGGGCTCTAATTGGGCGAGCATTACCTGTGTCAATGGAGTGGTATGCCCGTTTGGTCTGTCCTGGGATGGCTGAGAACATTGGCGCGAAGCTAGTGCACAGCTCCTTGATCTGTTGTCGCTGCATACGTCCGAGGGTCATGGAGAGGTTAACCTCTTCCATGCCACAATCACATTTTTTTTTTAATAGTAGACACTTTCAGGCCACTCAGCATCATCTCCTCCCTGGGCTGTAAACTGACAAACCTTTAATGCCCTGGAATAAAAGGTCTTTAGAGAATTAACATGGTACACTGAGGCACCCTCACACATTTGCTCAGAAACTTACTCTTGTATTCTTATTCTTATGCACACTTGTTTATGTTCTCTCCTACACTTATGTTCCCAGCTCAGGCTGTTCATCTCATCACACCTTCAAGTTGACACCTCTACAAGCAAGCAAACAGCAGTGGCGACAAGATTAATAACAAGAACAAAGAAGTCACAATATAACGTCAAGAAGCAGCAATCTGCCAACCCAAGCACTGTTTCGGCAAGTGACATCACCAAGACTTAAACACTGTAGGTGATATGGAGTTTGCAAAAGCACTGCTAGATATTGGATTTAAAAAAATTGTTGAAATTATTTTAATGGAATATTGAAATGTTGTTTTAATATAAAAAAGGTACTAACAGAAACTGTTAAATACCAGTTGGTTTAGATTAGGGCTGTCAAGCAATTAAAAAATTTATCTCGATTAATCATGCTGTTAAACAATAATATACTACCATTTATTTAAATATTTTTGGATGTTTTCTACATTTTCAAATATATTGATTTCAGTTACAACACAGAATACAAATGTATAGTGTTCTCTTTATATTAATTATTGTAGTACAAATATTTGCACTGTAAGAAACAAAATAAATAGTATTTTTCAATTCACCTAATACCAGTACTGTAGTGCAATCTCTTTATCATGAAAGTTGAACTTACAAATGTAGAATTATGTACAAAAAAAACCTGCATCACTCAAACAGACAAGTTTGGTTATAATTTGCAGGAGATAATGTTGCCCGTTTCTTGTTTACAATGTCAACTGAAAGTGAGAACAGGAGTTCACATGGCACTCTTGTAGCCAGCGTCACAAGATATTTACATGCCAGATGCACTAAAGATTCATATGTCCCTTGATGCTTCAACCACCATTCCAGAGGACATGTGTCCATGCTGCTGATGGGTTCTGCTCAATAACAATCCAAAGCAGAGCGGACTGAAGCATGTTCATTTTCATCATCTGAATCAGATGCCACCAGCAGAAGGTTGATTTTCTTTGATGGTAGTTCGGGTTCTGTAGTTTCTGAACCTGAGTGTGCTCTTTTAAGACTTCTGAAAGAATGCTCCACACCTTGTCCCACTCAGATTTTGGACGGCACTTCAGATTCTTAAGCCTTGGGTCGAGTGCTGTAGCTATTTTTAGAAATCTCACATTGGTACCTGCTTTGCATTTTGTCAAATCTGCTGTTAAAATGTTCTTAAAACGATCATGTGCTGGGTCATCATCTGGGACTGCTATAACATGAAATATATGGCAGAATGCAGGTAAAACAGGAGACATACAATTCTCCCCCAAGGAGTTTGGTCACAAATTTAATTAATGCATTTTTTTTTTTAACAAGCATCATCAGCAGGGAAGCATGTCCTCTGGAATGGTGGCTGAAGCATGAAAGGCCATACAAATGTTTAGCATATCTGGCACATAAATACCTTTCAATGACAGCTACAAAAGTGCCATGTGAACGCCTGTTCTCACTTTCAGGTGACATTGTAAATAGAAAATGGACAGCATTATCTCCCGTAAATGTAAACAAACTTGTTTGTCTTAGTGGTTGGCTGAACAAGAAGTAGGACTGAGTGGACTTGTAGGCTCTAAAGTTTTACATTGTTCTGTATTTGGGTCAAGTTATATAACAAAAAAAATCTATATTTGTAAGTTACACTTTCACGATAGAGATTGCACTACAGTACTTGTATTAGGTGAGTTGAAAAATACTATCTTATCATTATTGCAGCGCAATATATTTGTAATAAAAATATAAAGTGAGCACTGTACACTTTGTATTCTAAGTTGTAATAGAAATCAATATATTTGAAAATGTAGAAAAACATCAAAAATATTTAATAAATTTCAATTGGTATTTTTTTGGTTAACAGTGCGATTAATCAGGATTAATTTTTTTAATCACAATTAATTTTTTTAGTTAATTGCGTGAGTTAACTGATTAATTGACAGCCCTAGTTTAGACATTGTATTCTAGAGCGAAGACAAGCTAACACTGGTAAACAGAGAAAGTTAGTGGGATTGAATGCAAGATTAATGATTTTCTAATCTGAAGACTGTTCTTTGAATGGCTACTTTTAAGTAATCTATTTAAATACTCTCAATTTTTATATGACTTAGTTAAGATCACTTACCTATCTCCATTTATAAATTGGGTTTCCATGATAACCCAAACAGGATTTGCCAACACTTAAAAGAAATTCTCTAGGTCTTCTATAAGCCATTTAATTACTTGTTATTACAATAAGAAAAGACTCACTACTGATATTTGGATTAATATATTTTAGTTGTATCTTACCTAGGTAAGTCTCCTTATTAGAGTGGACCTAATCCTAAAGTGTAGTCACTGTTAAAAGCTCTCCACAGAGAAACATACAGAGGTGACTGTGACTGAAGTGCAATTTTTACTATTTGTTTGTGTTCTGTTTTGGTTTTCTTTTTTTCTTTTAGTAATAAGATACTAATAATTAATAAATTGTGAGTATTTAGTCTGTCTTTAATTGTGGTGTTGCCAAAGGTATGGTAAAGAACCCCATGCAATTACAATAATGGGAGAGGCTTATGCATGGAGTGGCATTAACAGAGAGAAGAGTTGGTCTGCTACTTCATTTCTCTAGATTATACATTTTTAGTAATTTGGGGAACTAAATTACTTGGTGCTCAACATCCCTAAGAATCTCTTCAGTCTTTCTACTCCTCTACTCCGATATAACGTGGCCTGATATAACATGAATTCGGATATAACGCGGTAAAGCAACGCTCCGGCAGTGCGGGACTGCGCACTTCAGCGGATCAAAGCAAGTTCGATATAACGCGGTTTCACCTATAACATGGTAAGATTTTTTGGCTCCTGAGGACAGCGTTATATCGAGGTAGAGGTGTAGTTACATTTGTTGACCTTTGACCCCTGACCTGATATTGGGAGGTCCATACTTAAGGTCAAACTATAAACTAAGATGCATAAGAAAGCGATAATAAAAACAAAGATATAATGAAAGTAGGGGGATAAGAAGATTTGAAATTGGCTTTGGAATAAACTTGAGGCCTAACACGATCTAACAGTTAGTATAACTTAGCCCAAGTGTTTGATCTAGGGTTATAAGATTTAGCAATATGCATTTTATGATAAGTACACACTTCAAAGTAACAGTTTGAAAATGAATTAGCAGATTTTTTAAAGGGTTTTTTGTATATGTAACCATGGAGCAGCTGGATTTATGAATTGAAAACACTGCATAATGTATCATTCAAGAGGATTATGCTAGCATTTGGAATCCTAATTATGGTCCCTTAGAACTAGAACCAGGGGAAAGAGGCCAAAAGCTAATCAAATATGGTCCTGACAGTGTGTGGATATAAGGAAAAAGGGTTTTAAAAGATTGTCAGACCAATTCCTAGTCCTTGAAGGAGACAGAGGCCCCTTGGACTATGGATCCCTGCATACAGACTGGTAGGTCAGGGAAGCCAGACATTAGTCCAGCTTTGCTCCGGAGCGCAAGTCAGCATGTTTCAATGGGATACATGCTGACCCAGTGGAGGAACCTTTTGCCACTGTTAGGGTCCTGGACTGAGAACCGGTGAAGTAGGGTGGGCCCACATTGACATACCCCCAACCCCACCGCTGAGGTGGCAGCTGACTCCCCCTTGGCTGGAAGGCCTGTGCTGTGTTTTGTCTGTAGAGCTCCAGATTGTGTGTTTGCTGGCTGCCTTAGCCAGGGAGACTTAGGCTAAAGCCTGCTCCCTGATCTTCCCCACCCAGAGGGCCAGAGCCTTAGACTGGTGATTTCTGTCCATCCTAGCTGGGAGGCTCAGGGTTAAAGACTGCTTAGTTCTCAACCCCACCCAGAGCCAGAGCTCTACATTGCTAACAATTGTTTTGCCCAGCTCAGGAGGCTCAGAGCTATAGCCAGCATCTCCCAGGGGGCCTGAGCCTGACTATTGTTGCCTGGCACTTTGAGGTGGAGTGGCCTCCCTCCCCACTTGAGGAGCACTTGAGAGCAAGGGATAACTACAGGCAAATATAGTACCAATCTATAAAAAAGGGAATAAAGACAACCCAGAGAACTACAGACCGGTAAGCTTAACTTCAGTCCCCAGAAAGATTATGGAGCAAATAATCAAGCAATCAATTTGAAGACACCTAGAAGATAAGGTGATAAGTAACAGTCAGCATGGATTTGTCAAGAACTAATCATGTCAATGTCAAATCAAACTAATAGCTTTCTTTCACAGGGTAACAAGCCTTGTGGATGGGGGGGAAGTGGTAGATGTGGTATATCTTTACTTTAGTAAGGCTTCTGATAATGTCTCATGTGACCTTCTCATAAACAAAGTAGGGAAATACAACCTAGATGGAGCTCGTATAAGTGGATGCATAACTGGCTGGAAAACCATTCCCGGAGAGTAGTTATCAGCAGTTCACCGTCAAGCTGGAAGGACATATCTAGTGAGGTCACGCAGGGATCAGTTCTGGGTCTAGTTCTTGTCAGTATCTTCATCAGTGATTTAGATAATGGCATAGAGAGTACACTTGTAAAGTTTGTGAATGATAGCAATTTGGGAGGGGTTGCAAGTGCTTTGGAAGATGGGATTAAAATTCAAAATGATCTGGAAAAACTGGAGAAATGGTCTGAAGTAAATAGGATGAAATTCAATGAGGACAAATGCAAAGTACTCCCCTTAGGAAGGACCAATCAGTTGCACACATACAAAATGGGAAAGGACTGCCAAGGAAAGAGTACTGGGGAAAAGGATCTAATGGACCACAAACTAAATATGATTCAACAGTGTAAAACTGTAGCAAAAAAAACCAAACTTCATTCTGGGGTCTATTAGCAGGAGTGTTGTAAGCAAGACACGAGAAGTAATTCTTCCGCTCTACTCCACACTGATTAGGCCTCGACTGGAGTATTGTGTCCAGTTCTGGGAGCCACATTTCAGGAAAGAGGTGGACAAATTGGATAAAGTCCAGAGAAGAGCAACACAAATGATTAAAGGTCTAGAAAACATGCCCTACGAGGGAAGTTTGAAAAAAATTGTGTTTGTTTAGTCTGGAGATGAGAAGACATAACAGTTTTCAAATACATAAAAGGAGAAGAGAGGAAAAAATTCTCTTTACATTCTGAGATTGGACAAGAAACAATGAGCTTAAATTGCAGCAAGGGCAGTTTAGGCTGGACATTAGGAAAATCTTCCTAAGTGTCAGGGTGACTAAGCAATGGAATAAATTACCTAAGGAGGTTGTGGAATCTCTGTGATTGGAGATTTTTAAGAGCAGTTTAGACAAACACCTGTCAGGGATGGTCTAGATAATACTTAGTCCTGCCATGAGTGCAAGGGACTAGACTAGATGACCTCTCGAGGTCCCTTCCAGTCCTATGATTCTATAACCTTATTCGTGATTTGTGCATTTAACACCCTAAATCAAAGGTTACCTGATAAACAATATTGTACATATTATTGTTTCCAAAATGATGTGGATTAGCATAAGGATGTCATTGTTGGTAGAATGGCCTGTACATATTAAGTGCACAGGAAGTTATGATGGTAGAAATTCTGTTGACTGATTTTACTGAGCAATGCTTTCTACTCATTTTAATGGGCAATTACGTCAAACATATAAATCCTGATTTAAGTGTTCACAGTTCCTGTGCAATAAAAATGTCTTAACTAAATTTTACAGTTTTTAAGGAAGGAAATTTCTCAGTTGGCATATTTAATTTAAAGAAAGTCTAGCCCTTATTACAAGAAGAAAGTTTTCAGTTTAATACGATGTCCTATAAATCAACAAATTATATCTGACAAAACACTAAAGGTTATTGTAGTATTTTATTCTGTGAGTTCATAAATTCCAAGCATTCAGATTACAACCTAATAAAGAAAGAAGTCTATATTGATAACTAAAATTTCCAAAAGGAGTAAATGCTTCAAAGAAGTAGAAGCTTATAAATTAAAGTAGGCACCAAAAAAAGCAAAAACACTAACAGTATAAAGGGTACAATTATAATATTTCAACATAAAGGACATTTCCTTACATAAGCCAGTTGGTTAACATTAATAAAAGCATGGATCAATTCTTGAATATTGGATGTTTTAACACAAATCAAGCTACCAAGCAAATATAGTATGATTATTTTACATTTGCAGGTACCTAATAAGGAAAAGAAAATTTGGATTTAAATGAGTGGCTTACCACAGATTTTGCTTTACTTATGGAATTTCAAACAAAGGAAACTTTTCAGAAGAAGTTCTGTCTAGAATTTGTAATAGGCAGTGATACCTTAAAACACAGATTTTACACCACACTGGGTCAAATCTAGATGCAATCAACAATGTAATTAGTTTTTTAGCCCACTTCATTTTTTGGAACCAGCAAAGTCATTTTTGCACTAGTTGGTTAGCTAGAAAGTGATCTTCTGTACTGACGGTCCAGACCAAAATTCTTTCCCAGATGGTTTGGGCTGTAGCCAGACCAATTATTTCTGACTACCCTGCACTGTGTACCATCAGGGAGCAGCCATACTGCCAAACTTCACACATCTGGTGGAATCAATGGTTCAGTTGGAGACAACCCACATATAAGATCACTAACCATATGCACCAACATTACTAATAGTTAGATTTGATATAACCGTTTGTTCGAGAGAACAGACACCTTTAAACGTAGATGGAAGGAGAAATGTGTTAGACACACAGGTTGTGTCTTAACACTTGTTTTACTGGTGTCAGTCACCTGTGTAGCGGTGCTCCTTTTTCCTTAATTGTCCCAGATACCCACCCCTCAACGCAAGGTCAGAGCCCTTCTACAACTTTGGGGAAGGCAGAAGTTACCCAGAATAGCTAAAATGTGTGAATATATTCCAAAACCATTGTAAGACTCATAATATCATAGAAAGAACCTAGCATTATTATTAAACAATTCATTAGAGTCAGCATTAGCAACCAATCCAAACTGATCCTGTAACCTCAGTCATAGATTAAGGGATTATTCTTCCCTTTGGGGAGGGGACAGATTCTAGCATGCAGTGTGATCTTATAATTTCCATGTACACTGCTGCTCCCAGCACCCATCTTTCATCTCCAAACTCAGGCTGTTTGTCCTACCGCATCTTTACAACAGGAACATGGGTTCCCTCTCCTAGGGTACCATCTCCATCCTCTAGTGCGAAGTCAGCTGGTAGCATGAAGCTAGGGGTGGAATTTCCTGCCTGCACTAACCCATCAGCACTCTGGGTGAGCAGAGTGGTCAATTCTTTCTCCCTGCCCATCATCTAACCAACTGGAGCTCAGAGGCAGGGCCCATTCCTTTACAGAATTACAGCTCACATACCATTGTGCCACATCCAGTTTTCATGCTGCTTAGGAAGTTGATAATCAGAGTTGCCACCCTCTGATTTTATTAGAAGCTACCATTGATTCAGCATCCGCCCCTTGCTGAAATAAACTCCAGACTGGTAAATTAGCCTCTTATTTTTCATTTCTTAGAGCACAGCAAGTTGGGGACTGTCTTTCCAGATAGCCCCATTATGCCTCTTTTGTTAGTTAGAACATACCCAGACTGGCCAATAGAATATATTGTTTTGTCACCTGAACCTGGCCCCTATTGTGATTTAGAACAGTTGATAGAAAAGCTGCTTACATTTTCTTGGGACCTACTTGGGGGGAGTATATAGTCTCATTCAGCATGTGAAAATACATACTTATATTAACTTGCCTTGTTAGCACTATTGGAACAATAGTGTCTTTCAGCAAAGTGAGGATAAACCCAAGGTCTGTGTACCAAAATGAGTACAATAAAGCCATATGTGCTGTCATAGGCTTTTTATTTTTAGTAGAGATAGAGTCAAAGATAGTTTGGTGGCATGATGTGCTTCTCTTATCTTTTCAGGGAGGTGGGGCAAATACCACTGTGACCTTAAATGATGTTTCCTCATTAGATACAGCATCAAGATGAATCAAGCAGCTGAAGGAAGCTAAACTGAGAGTGAAGGGAGGCCTTATGTGGTGGTTCCTAAGATTTGTTGATCATTAGCTGTTAGGATAGTTATAAAGGTGCCAGGCTAAGCTCTATGCATAAGAATTTCATTGATATTGGTGGCCTATATCATGATTTCAATTCTAACCATTCAGAGTTATGCTAAAGACACTGACTTAAGCAAGTACAAAGGCAACAGCGGACATTCCACTGAGAATATAGCTGAAGACCCTGTGCTTACATCAATTTTTGTGTGTTCTTTTGGCAATTGGAAGCAAAATGGTTCACCCTTACTGCCTAACTGGGGAGACTTTGGGGTAAGCCCAGCTCAGTTTGAAGCAAAACCTTCCTTAAAAACATGAACATACAATGATTATGGTGCACAGAAGCACTTGCTTTCAAGATAATTTGTGAAGGTTTTCAAACATCTTAAAGAAACTGTCAGCCAGACAGATCAATTATATAGCTACTTTGAAATTAAATTTGGTTTAGAGCTTGCTTCATGACATGAAGGATTTAAAGATCTTCTTACAGGCGCTTGTATAATTAGCTGAGAGCAAGCAAGAAGCAAGATAATAAATAAATGAGATGCTGCCAGATGAGGAAGCAAACTAAGTGATGTTGCATTGTTCTGATGGTAAGACTGACACCACAGTGATTTGTATTCAAATAGATCCATTCAGGATATGAACGTGCTTCCACTTCCACATAATTATATGTTTACAGAAGCAAAAGTGTTTCACTCAGATTCTGATGCTGTATTGTTTCATCCAAGTTGCTTGGGTTGAGGCACTTGTGTAATTTGGTCAACATAGCTAGATGTACTGGTTTTAGGAAGCATAACGTAACCTCAGTGAGGTTGCATTTATTTACACAAATAGTTTCTAAAAGCTATCTCCAACTACAGCAATATGCATCCATTTTATTAACATTGTTTGAACAAAAGTTCATTTTAAAAAGGCATTTAGGGTTGTACTTTAAAGCCCAGAAGCGACTGTTGTGATCCTCTAGTCTGACCTCCTGTATGACACAGGAATTAACTCAGGGAAATCTTGTGGCCTATTTGAACTAGAGACCCTCTTGTAGAAAAACATCCAAATCTTGCTGGGGAATCCACCACAATCCTAAGTAACTCAGCCAGTTACAGACAATCCTGTGCAATTAAGCCCTTGCAGCCATTGGGTCCTGCCAGTAAGCATTAATACTGTACATTCTGTGCTTGCACTTAAATAATGGAACTTTATTAGCTCCAGAAATACATGCATCAGTACCTGGAAAACTGTGTTGTTTTTAACATGCATTCATTTTACTAAGTGTGCATCATATTTGCCAGGAGCACTGTCTGCTGTGCCAGTGTACCTTAGTATTTTCTCTTTAAAATAAGCTTTGCTATGCTATGTTTGCTACAAACAAATGGTAGTATTGCTAATCTGCTAATAGAACTAGGATAAGAGTTCTGCTTTGAATGAAAGTCACTTCTGTTCCCTATTAAGTCATATAGGCACATCCTGGTGCGCAGCACTTTAAATTTTCTATCCTATAGCAAGGCTAAACTGCTTAACTTCCAGTGCTAGGCTTTATTGGACTAACAAATTGGTAATTAACATTGTAGTAATAGTGTTTCATGTTTAAAGTTGTACAATTAATATCTAAATCCTAAGGAAATAAAAGAATTAAGATTCTGACATTACTTCTTTCTTAGCCATATTGTGTTTCCTATATGTTCAAAATCATGTTTAAAATATCCTCAGTTGTGCATTCAGGGTTATGCTTAAAAAGGAAAGCAGGAATAAAAAAATTCTACATATCTGTTCAAATCAGATGGTGGAGTTATTTGCATCCTTACCAGGGCTGTAGCAACAAAGAATGTGGCCCCCTTCGAACGGTGGCCCCCTCCGAACATATGTCCGGGCGGGGCTCCTTACAATGCAGAAACTGGAATGCGGTATTTATTTTGCCACTTTTAGGGGCCCCCTTCCTTGCGGGGCCCCCTCCGGTCGGAGGGTACGGAGGGCGCTCACTACGCCTCTGATCCTTACACAGTACCATAGACATACATTGTTTACAGATAGTGTGAAAATATTTGGAGACCGAGATAAGGCAGAAAACTAGCATTTTATCTAAAGCACCATGTGGACCCTAACTATGCAGAGTTCTGTTGAAGTGATCAGAATCCCCATGCATGTCTTACAATATAATGTTGCTGTAAACATCTTGACTTCCCTATTTTAACTGAACCTTAATGTTGCATTGACATTTCACTTTCTTTCCCCTCGCCCCCCTCCCCCAAAAGAATATACATTCTTTTTGACTTGTTGATTTTGAGCTTATAAAGCACTGTTTGTCTGAGCTGCAGGAGCCACAATGTTCTCAAACTATCTCAAAATCTTGGTTGCTCATTCTTAAAGTCATGCTGAGGATCAAAGTTATCATTTTTCTCTCAGACACTGCCCTTGCGAAGGTTAAGATGTTGATATTTCAAGTGTGTGCAGCTCTTGGGCTGCACATGGATATGCATTAGGGGATGCATTTTCAAAAAGTTTCAAAGGATCTGAGCTATGTTCTATTGATTTTAATCAAAGCTGTGCAACAAAATCATGTACAGGGCTTTGTAAATTTCAGAATAACTTTAAGTGGGCATTTACAAATTTGGAGGACAACTCCTGGTCCCATCCAAGTCAATTAGAGAACTCCCCAATTAGAGAATAATGTCCTTTGTTAAAGTTTCTACCATGTGTGCTAAATAAAGCATTTTCAGGTAGTCATTATAGTGAAGTAACTGTAGTAAACACGGCTTTGACTTACACCCATGAAAGCCAATTGGAATCCATAAAACTGCACAAGATGTAAGAAACGACACAGTGTGGTCCATTAACTTTGTTTCAACAAACCCACATTTATGTTCTAGATATTCTAGTAACTACATCTCACCCACTATAGTATTATTATATCACTGGCAGCTCAGAACTATGTGCCCTACTGTGGAAAAGTGCCTTACCTCTGTGTCAGGTGCAAGTCCTCCCCCAGCTTTTCTCTGACTGTGTCCTGGTTTTCCACTCACAGGCAGGGCGATGTGGCTCTACAGCCATACTAAAAGGTGTCTTTCCCCTCTAGGACACACAACTGGAGAACAAAATAAACTGCCTTGTGACTTTTTGCAATCCAGTCCAAGAAAAGCAAAAGAGACGGGCTTGGCTCCAGCCAGTCCCCTCCAGAGAAACACAAATCAGCCTAACTCACTGACCACCTCTTGTGCTTGGCTTAGCCATTTACAGGATCCTATAGCTCATTAACCTTGAGTCTTCTCCTTGGGGCTCTGAGGAGGCAGTCACTTCTCTCCACTCAGAGTTTTGTCTGAAAGCCAAATCTCTACAGTGATCATAATTGACCTCAGCTGGTCCTCATCCTGTCTCTTCATGGCCTGCATTAACGCCTTACCTGCATGGGGCTTCTGCACTGCCCCACAACTACTGAAGATGTATACATTTACTAAATTATATACAATAAAATACTGTAATTAAACTGTTATGTTCATTACAATACTGCAAGCAGAATGTTTAAATGCTGACAAGACTTTAACATGTTGACTCAAGAACTCCTCACTCCTGCTGATGAAAAATGCTTTAGAAGACAGAGCAACAGTAACAAAATTCATGTGGCAGGTAATCTTTTTGCAGATTTGTATTATGCATAGCTTTCTCTCTTTATTCTGCCAGGTCACTTGAATGCCTTCAGAATTTCCCAGTTGTTTGTTTATAGATCTCATAATTACTCAGAGTTTGATTATTTGGATGTCTGTTTGTGTCACTTGTGTTATTTTGAAAACACTGTTTTACTCTTCATATTTAAAAACAGATGTTTGCAGATTTCCACAAGAGTTCATATATTTCAGAAAGACAAATTTTGACATTTACAGCAACGAATACAGACTTTCATGCAGCAAAGAGATAGTTTATAACTTGTTTTGATCTGGAGTTTTATCAGTCAATTGCTGTTGGTGGAAAATTATTTAACTAAAAATTGCCTTGTTTATAAAGGAAAGAAACCTTTGTCTCCAAAATAAATAAATAAATAAAACCCCACTCTTCATTTTTGGTGGAGACTAAATCTTTGCACATCCCTCACATAACTCATGGTCATATGACCAGACCATAAGATTGACTGTACTGAGTTGGAACTTAGGCCATAAGACTTTCAGTGTTTGTTATATTTGTTGTATATTGGATATAAGAGCTTTATGTGATAACCAATATAACACCTGAAAATTCTGGTTACTTTTTGGCCAGATTAAGAAACCTAATAGATAATGTTATGAATGATTTTGTAGGACTCTGAGCTAAAATCAAATTTAGGTGAATCAGTCAAATTGGGGACAACCTCCAACTTTCCTGAGGTATAAAAAACTTCCTGTGGTGCTTTCTGAAAATGTTGCATATCGTTGCACTTTCTCAGGACCACACAAACAGGAAGGGTTGTCTGTGAACCCATGTTTTTTTATGGAGTTTGTATTACTATTAACATGAGGTCCAAGCCATTTTTGCCCTCCCTCTTGGCCTGAAATTTCTTTAACTTTCATTTCTGTATAACACAGCAGGAAACCTCGTGCTAGAAAGATTCTTACTACAGAACCCAAGGGTGAACTGAGAATGCAGTGGTTATCCCTTAAAAAAAAAAAAAAAAAAAAGTGGATGGAATCCAGGCTATAGACCTTTTCTCACTCAACAGGTCAGTTAGATAATGAAATGTTTGATGACAGTAGAATAAAAGCTCTGACCTCCTCTGCAATACACACACACACCCCCTCCAACCGTCAAGTCAAGATGGGGGATAAATTCACATTATTTATAAACAACAGTTTACTAATGCTGCATTGTCACCAGAATTGCTGTCTATTAAATGTGATGCCTCACATTGAAAGAATCAATGTGAACTTCTAATTGTTCTAAAAAATAGTGAAGAAACCAATAAGCCTGATGTCTTCTGCAAAGAGAGGGCTGGGGACACAGGCAACTGTGGAAGAAAAACCTTGAGCTCTTCTCTATTCGGAAGGCTAAAAATGTCTTAATTCAGAACGTAAAATAAAGTCTAGGGTGAAGTTGTGTATGGAACCACATTCTACATAGGCTATTGCTGTACAGGAGAAAGCAAACTTCCCCTCACACGGCTGAAGGATGAATTCTTCTGCGAGCATGGGGAGATGGTTTGTTTCCTAGATAAAAGAGTGGATTTATCCTCCAAAACCAGTCAGTCAATCTCATAGGCTCCATGGAGGCCAGTCTGTCTGCATTGGATGATGCCCCAAAGCAGCATGGTTTCTGGCCACTATTGGAAGACAGGATACTGGGCTGGATGGACCTCTGGTCTGACCCAGTATAACCATTCTTATGTTCCTGCTGGAGAGGTTTTCCTCCCTGACACTTCCTCCAGAAATCCTCCTCAGGAGAGACGAGTTTAGGTTGGAGATAATTCAGTGGATAGTATTTATCCCTTTCCAAATCCCACCTACTTCCACAGCTGCTTAATCCTGGTCTACAGCTTAATATCTAACCCTCCTAGACACTGCCTGAGTGTAGGCCTACAGACTGCTGCAAGCCATGGGAGAGGGAGAATGATGTGACAGAGGGAGCACTCTCATGTTGTGTCCACTCACCTGGATCCAATGCATTTTCATCCATCCATTATGGCAGAGTGAACAATGTGGCCCTAACTGAAGAATAGCATAATAAAGCTAGTCAGAGGGGTAGGTGTTATCTAATGCGACTACAGATCAGCAATAATGTCATCAGGAAAAATATATGAAACAAACAGATTTCTAAGATTTGATAGGAACTCTGACAAATCCATCTCTTCTGAGTGAAAAGCTATGAAACATTCTAAACAAAATCATGAGGCTAAAGGAAAAAAATGTCCATAATAGCACATATATAAAGGGTCTTGCTTCTAGTCTGCACAGTATTAATCCTCCATTGTACTCTTTCCACATGCATTTGCGGGTCTGGGATCACCACCACCAACAGGGGTTCATCTGCTGCACTTCCAATTCTACACCCACAACAAATTCCTCTTAAGACAGAAGTACAACTAGTCTGTTATATTTTCACAAGAATCCAAAAATATATACACTAGCTCTTCTGCCCTCCTTTCAGAACAGGACAGCCAAATACATTGGTGACACTTAAGATGTCTTCCTGAACCCATTAATAGAGACTTCTCCGATTCCAGCTAAGGGTTGGTCTACACTAGGGGGGAGATCGATCTAAAATACGCAACTTCAGCTACGCGAATAGCGTAGCTGAAGTCTAAGTATCTTAGATCGAATTACCTGGGGTCCACATGGCGCGGGATCGACGGCCGCAGCTCCCCCGTCGGCTGCGCTACCGCCACTCGCTCTGATGGAGTTCCGGAGTCGACAGTGAGCGCGTTCGGGGATCGATATATCGCGTCTTAACGAGACGCGATATATCGATCCCAGATAAATCGATTGCTACCCGCCGATACGGCGGGTAGTGAAGACGTACCCTAAGTGCTAAAAATCCTTCAATTTCAACAGCTCATTCTACCAAATGAATTCTGACTATCCAGTCTGTACCATATGTTTGTTCTGAAAGTAGAAGGCATGAGCAGGGCAGTAATACCAGGAAGGGCATTGTCCTAATGTATCATGTTTCATATCTTAAAACTCTTCATGATAGTTTTGACAATGCTGAATAATCATCCTTAAACTCCTTCCATTCATACACTTGTTGAGAAAGAAAACTGGGCAAGGTGTGGGAAGACAGACACAATAGAAATAATATTTCAAAAAAATCAGACTTGTCATACACTGAAGACAGATAGAAGACCTTTAAAACCAACATTAAGTACCCACAGACCCAAGTTAGAGTGTGCTTAAACATTATTTAGTCAGAAACAAAAAAAAGCAAGAATATTTGCACTGTGTAAATAGTAAGTTATAAGGGAACTCTAATGACAAGGGCTTCTTCCGACCTATCAGTGTGCAAATCTAGATGTGACTGAAAGGAGAAGCCATTTTGCTACAGAGTGCTATTTAAGGGACGAAGAAAAGTGAATCTCTGTAAGGAAAAACATCTTGCCACTGCCCTAAAATCCTCTACTGTGTCCTAATGGATTAAACATAAGGGAGATAAGAATTTGAATAGACTAGAGCAGAGAAACTGGTTCAAAGAGAGGCTTTGGGCTCAGCTAGCCCCGCCTTGTTATACCTGCAGCCCATTACAGGCCTGGAGGCGGGGAGAAAAGCTCAGGGCTAAGTGGTGAAGAGGCAGGAGCTAGCTGTCTCCCTACCTGAGGGGAAGGGTCACTAGCCTGCCAGTCAAGGCAGCCACCAGGGAATAAGCACGGTCTCCCAAACAAAGGCAGACTGTGGAGACAACCTAGGAACCTCCAGTAACTGAGTGACTGAAGCACAGAGACATTCTGGGATATGGCCTCACCCAACTTACAGCTGCACCACACGAAGGAGCCTGGGGCCATGCTAGTGTGCCACCCAAGGTCCATGAGAGTGCACTATGGGAGGCAAGCCACCCCAGACAATTGGACTATAGAACCCATGCCTCAAACTGAAGGGACAGTGGAGGAAGGAGCCCATGGCAGTGGATTTATACTCCCTGCATGGAGGGTCTCCTGTTCAGGGGTCGACTCACACAAAGCCCTGGGCTGGGACCTGATGGAGTCGGGAGGCCTGGATCCCCTACCCCACCACTTAAAAGACTGAGGCACATCAACCAGGGAAGAAAGTGGCTGGAGGTCAGGTGTGCCAAGCACTAGGCCACCGGGCCCTCCAAGCTCTATGTTACAGTCACCTAAATCTAATGGTGGAGGGACATTTACTCTGTCTCTTACCTTTTCTTTAGGCCATCATGAATTATTTACCACACAGTCACTACTAAACACCACTAAAGATGGCTAGAATAAGGTAAATTAAGTTGTCATAGTCATGCTGTCTGGAGTAGTTAATAACCATGATTGCCAACTTCAGGGCAGACTGTCAAAAAGCAAGGCAGACACCCCAAACTGATTGTATGTTCTACAAATTTATTTCACCAACCCAGTAACAAATGTAAACTCCTGAAGCACTGTAAAGCTTTACCATAGAGTCACAGATATTCCTCTTGGACACTCTAGTCTATCTTGCCACCCAGTCAAGGTGGAATGAGTGACTGTTGGTTTTCATACATCAAAGATCACAAAGGACTCAGGTTGCTCCCAGTCCCAAGATCCCAGTCACTTACCCGAGATCAATTTGTACCTTAGATCTCTCAGCAAGAACAATGCTGGTAGCCTATCCTATAGGAAACTAACACAATATTTATTAACTAAGAAAATTAAAAGAGTTATTTACAGGTTAAAGCAGGCAAAATAAACACAAATGAGTTACAGTCTATGGTTCCAAATGATAACAGATGTAATAATCTGTCAACAGTGAAATGTCTTTTAGGGCTAGCCCAGGTTGACCCTGGGAATCTTTGCTTTTGTTTCTTAGCTCAAACCCTTGAGAAGGTTCAAACAGCACAGAGAAAACCATTTCTTCTCATGAGCATCTTTATATGCTGTTCCCCCAGAGCTCAAACTGATGAGATGAACTCTCCTGCATGTAACTTATTCATGTTTGTTTGTCCTACAATGGCCCATTTAGTCTTGATAGTCCTCCTTGATGGGCAGGGTAACCACTCTTCCTGCCTAGGTTTACAAGTTCAGAGCAGTCATCTTTTTTCCAATTATAAAGCAAAACTTTCATATTACCTTATAGCATGGGAGACAGATATTACAGGTAAGATTAATGCATGCAGCAACTTACAAGCATTTTAAAGAGTCTAAGCACTAAAGACTAACACCTATCTTGAACACTACTAATATATAGTGAGCAGGTATTGTTTCCAGCTATGAATTTGTCAGTGTTCAGCTGACACCTCCTACAGTCTTGAGAAGAACTGGCACCTGGTTTACCAGCATAACAATAATGTCCATGTGAGGAGCTACAAATGGAATTTTACTTGCAAGACCATAGCACTCAGGGCCATTTCTTCTGGCACAAGCAAGCAAGAACATTCTTGCAACAGCCTCCAGACATAAATTAAGCATCCTTCTAAAAGGCTTACAACAGCCCAGTTGACATGACAAGAACATTTTTTTCCCAAAATAAACAACTCTTGGAATTAACTGTTCAGATGTATAGTAGGTCTGAATAACTCTTCACACTTAGATATTGATTAGGAAACCTGTCCACACATGAGAAAGCTATTCATTCCCATTGTGATTTAATTATCTGACTACAGTTTCAATGGGTGGATGTAGACAGAAGAAAGACAAGAAAAAGTGGTGTATCAGAATATGGAAGAAGTGTTTTTTAATTGATAAAGTAACGTTCAGTTCTCCCTGATTAGTGGGAAGACGGATTTTGTTTGATAGTCTTGTTGGAAAACCCCATCCTTACAACAAGTGCAGCTGTCTATAGCACAGTTTTCTAATATGAGAAGGAAAAGATTCTGTCTACAATGATCAGAGAAACAGTGCTAGAAATAATCATTTAAACACGATGGACGCTAGCATGGTTTTTATTTCATCATGGATGGTCTTGTGATCACATTTGCTCATTTATTCACGTGCGGTCAATGCTTAAGGAAACTTATTAGTAGCAGATGGGGCTTTACTTCTCTGCTGGCCCTTTGAAGGTGTTACTGAAGAAAAAAAGTTTCATCTAGAGAAAACAGCAGTGCCTCTATTTCAATGATGTATCGCCTCTAATCCTGCTTAGTTTTGTCTGAATCTTTCTTCTTATGGTGTCATAAGAAGAAACAGATGTCACAAAAGCAAGGATCAGAAAGATTATTTATTCTAATATGTAGTTTGGCTTTTTTCCATGGCTAGAGGCTTTTAATCAGTGGTATGACAGACATTTTTGAAGTAAATGCAGTGCTCATTAAAGTTGTTGGATTGATAGTCCTGGAGATGGAAGTCCTTTATCTACAGAATAGGTAGAGTTTAGCAATGGACGGTAGCAAAGCTAACTTCTCTGCAGCAATCCACCAGCCTCAACCCTGTTCTAGGTCTGTCACCTTGAAGGAATGAGGAGATAGTTTACCCTCAATAAAATCCAGAATTTCATTTCTACCCCAGCCATTTGGATGGCATAAAGTGACCAGATTCTGGTCATAGTTTGACAAGAGAGAATTCCCATGGCATAAGGGAATCAGCTGTTTGCATAAAAGCAGCAGAACCAATTTCAGTGCCAGCTTGGTCCCAGTGGAGCTCTACTCTACTAGATGGTCCCTCATTAGCACGTGGTCTCTTAAGGACCTTACACAAGTGGTATAAATTATGGCAGCTATTAAGCTGTTCTAACCCATGTCCCCACAAAAAATACCTAAAAAAATTAATTGAAATTTACAGCAGGAAATTAACTTTTCATTGGGGGGAAAAAAAAGCTTTTAGGGCTCTCTTAAGTCTCTCCAGATGGGGATATTTGGGGATAATCCCTCTCTGTAGCCACAAGAAAAGGGTGGGCAAGTTTACAGTACCGCCAGTGATCCATCACCAACATAGTGGGATCTGGGGAAATTGCTCTGTCCATCTTATCCTGGCAATCTGCTGTATTCTCTTCAGGGTCAGGATGAAGATGTTCTGGATGGAAACTCCTTCCATGGTTTCAGGAGTCCCTCCTGCAGTCAGCAGTTTGGACCAGTCCAGCTCCATTATCCCCAACTGCAGTTTTCCCCCTTTTTAAAAACTTCCTCCAATAATACATGATTGGCAGGGCCAGAGAGGTGGAGCTTTGCCTTTCAGCCATGCCTGTCTGGCACCTGCCTCCTCTGTGTGGAAGCTATACAGCCAGTCACACTCCACAAAACGGAATGAAGCAACTCAGGTTAACCTGGGACTAGTTAACTGATTGAGTTAATGGGAGGCAGTTAATTAGGCAGGGAAGCACCTGGGCAAGATAAAAAGGAAGCTATGCCCAGTAGGTCCGGGCTAAGAGACTCCTGGGAAGAACAGTAATTAGGACACAGAAAGAGAAAGCTCACCAGGAAAGAAAATCAAAGAAGAATGCTTCTGGAGGGAGAGGGTCTGAAAGGGAAGAACTATGAATGCTGAGTCTCAGTAGAATCTGGCCCCCATAGAGAGACATCACCAGG
This sequence comes from Terrapene triunguis, assembly GCF_002925995.2. Taxonomy (NCBI): domain Eukaryota; kingdom Metazoa; phylum Chordata; order Testudines; family Emydidae; genus Terrapene; species Terrapene triunguis. The sequence continues at coordinate 7,190,259 of NW_020664399.1, forward strand.
TAGCAGCCAAAAGGTTGGCAACTTTCTAATCGCACAAAACCAAACACCCTGGCTCTGCCCCTTCTTTGAGGCCCTGCCCTGTTCACTCCATCCCACTCCTTCCATCACTTGCTCTCTCCCACCCTCACTCACTCATTTTCACCGGACTGGAGAGGGTCCCTTTTCAACTGGGTGTTCTGGTTGAAAGAAATTATATGCTGTCCTCAGAAAGGGTTGTCACGGGTTGAACCTATCAAGCTGTCTAGAGTGGCTCACAACCATGAGTGCCAGCCTCAGCGCAGATTGTTAAAAAACAGGGCCCAAACCCCAAACTCATTGTGTGTTCCATACTTAGATTTCACCAGCCAAGTATCAAGTGTGAACTCCTTGACCACTACAATTGCCTTAATTTAGAGCAGGGACAGGGCCGGCTCCAGAAACCAACCGAGCAAGCTCGTGCTTGAGGCGGCAGATTCTATGGGGCGGCATTCCGCCCAATCCTAGGACGGCATGGCCGCTTTTTGTTTGTTTCGTTTGTTTTGTTCGCCGATCTGGCCGCCCTGTAGGGGGTGGCAGCGCGGAGGAGGGGAGCGGGCTGCGCGCTCCGTCTACCCCAACCGGTGCCAGGTCTGTAGCAAGCCCGGCAAGGCAGCTTGTGTCCTTCCTTCCCCGCCGACTGGAGCAGTGTGGAGCCCTCCCGACAGGCTGCGCGGCAGTTGGGGCCGCGTAGTGAGCGCCATGCTGAAGCCCTGGCCGCCCCCTTCTCTCTCTCCCCCCGCTAGCCGGGGCGCGTCTGCAGCGCAGGGAGTCCCCCTGCACCTTGGCTCCAGCCGCGCCATAGTTTTTTTTTTTTTTTTTTCCTGCTTTGCCTCTCCGGCCACGCCGCAGGGTTTTTTTGTTTTGTTTTTGCTTTGCCGTTCTGGTTGCCCCGATTTTTTTGTTTGTTTGTTTTGCTTGTGGTGGCAAAAAAGCCAGAGCCGGCCCTGAGCAGGGATCAGCAACCTTTGGCACACGGCCCATCAGAGAAATCCCCTGGCGGG
>NW_020664399.1:7206277-7222887 GCF_002925995.2 Terrapene triunguis
AGTATAGACAGATGCCTCTATAAGAACCTGGATAGAAAACAGAGCATAACAATTCAGCATCCAAGCATGGTAAAGGAATAATATTTTAGGATGATATTCGCTCATGTGCAGAGGGCTAGAATAAGGAGTATGGGACTTAATTGGGACTTAAGTGTGGCATAGGTCTTGTGCCAGAGTCAGTTTCACTCTTAAGTGTCACAATACATGATTATGAATCTTTTATATAGTTAAGTATTTGTTTCAGGACATATGCAATTCTAGCACCTCTAATTACAAAAGCAAAATATATACTTTTACAGCTCATTTGGAAATTGTGGAATAACTTTCAAGCATTTAGGTATCAATCCTGCTAGATGCTGACCATTCTGGCTCCAATCAAGCAAAGTTCGTGGGCCCAGGTTTTTTTAAAGGTATTTAGACATAGCTGTAGTCAGAGTTGCAATGTGTAATGGATTTGGGAGCCTAAATCTCATTTTCAAAAATCATGTAGGCACTTATGTAAATCCCATTGACTTTCAATGAGATTTAGGGGTTGAAATGCTAAGTGGAGCAATGGCTAAATACTTCTTTTTTAAAAAAAATCTAAATTAAGCATGTGAACAGTACTACTCATATGCTGAAGGTCAAGCATATACTTATGTACTTTGCTGCATTAGGATCAGGGGGCTCAGCACCTTGCAGGATCAAGCCTTTATCCAGTTATAAGGTTCTAAAAAATCATAGTAACAGAGGGCTGCAAAGGACCTTGAGGACATGTAGTCCATACTGCTGTGCTGATGCAGGACTAAGTATATCTAAGACCATCCCTGACAGGTGTGTTTGTCTAACCAGTTCTTTAAAACCTCCAATCACAGTGTCAAGCTTTCTGGAGTGGCTAACAACCATGAGTGCCAACTTAGGGCATACTTAGATTTCTTCAACCAAGTATCAAGAGTGAACTCCTCAAGCACCATAGCAGCCTAACCATGGAGTCACAGACAGTCCCCTTGGGTACTCCGGTCTATCTTGCCACACAGATAAACTTGCCATTGTGATAGAGGGTCCCTTTCACCAAAAATCACAACAATATTCCGGTTACTCCCAGTCCCAAAGTCAGGACCATTTACTTACTCTGTCAATTGTACAGTACCTCAGATTTCAAACCAAAGACAACATATGTAGCCAAGATAAATGTTTATTAACTAGGAAAAAGAAATGCGTTATTTACAAAGGTAAAGCAGGTAAACACACACACAAATGAGTTATCATCTTTAGTTTCAAAATGTAATAGAAACTGCTGTGATATGCAAGCTTTCTATGTTCTCTAGAGCTAATCCAAGTCAAGCTTGGGGATCCCTTGCTTACCCTTAGAAATATTGTCCTCTCCAAATCCCAAGCCCCATAGTGATACAGATCCTTCTAATCAGGGATTTTTATTTCCTTCTCCAAGAATTTAACTGTGATGGGACAAAGATTTGTGTAGGTCCCCTCTTCATGGGTGTGGGGGGAGCAATCAAAGACTTTTGTCCACTGACATTCCACAATTGTTTGTCCAGTGTCTATAGGTCGTCTTGTGTTGGGCAGGAGATAAACTAGTATTTTATACTTGGTAATGCTTCTCTCCTGACTGTAGGGGTTTCCAGTTTCATAGCAAACACTTTTATAGTTACAAAGCAAACACATATTACCTTAGAATGTAGGATACAGATCTTATAAGTGAGATTAATGCATGCAGCAACTCACAAGCATTTCAAAAAGTCCAAACACTGAACATCTCTATAAATCTAATACCTATTTTAACAATATTAACAATCTGAGCCAGACTGGTTTCCAGATCTGAATTTGTCAGTGTTCAGTGAGGTCTAGCAGCCTTGGCATGAGCTGGCACTTGGTCTGCCAGCATCTTACCTGGGGATTCCACACAGTGGCATAGCCAGGTGGAGGGAACAGGGGGAACAATAAAATAAAAAAAAGGGGGGCCACCCGCTGCGGCTCTTTTACTCACCCGGCGGAGCTCCGGGTCTTCAGGTGTCTTTGGCGGCACTGAAGGTCCCGTCGCTGAAATGTCGCCGAAGACCTGGAGCAAGTGAAGGTTCCGCCGCTGAAGTGCCGCCGAAGACACGGAGCACCGCAGGGTGAGTAAAATAAAAGCGCCCCAGCAGGTTGCGCTTCTTTTTTTTTTTTTTATCGCTCCCCCAGGTGAGTACAAAGGCACCAGGAAATTGACAAGGCGCCACTTGTGCTCAGTGGGGGAGTGGCCGCTCCCCCCGTTCCCCTCCAGCTATGCTACTGATTCCACAACCTCCCCTGGTAACCTATTCCAGTGCTCAACTATCCTTAAGGTTAGATAGGATTTCCTAATAACTAACCTAAATCTCTTGTGCTTCAAATTAAGCTTCTTGTCCTCCCCTTGGTGAACAGGGAGAACTGATCACTGTCCTCTTTCTGAGAAACTTTTATATCTTTGAATGGGGGATATAATAGTCTTCTCTAGACTAAACAGTCACAAGTTTCTACATTTCCTCAGAAGTCGTGTTTTCTAAACCTCTTCAAATTTTTATTTTTTCCTCTGGACTCTCTTCAATTTATCCACATGTTTCTTAAAGGGTGGTGCCCCAACCTGAAAACAGTACTCCAGGTCAGGCCTCACCAATTCCAGGTCCAGTGGAACATTTATCTTCTATGTCTTACATGTGACACTCTTAATATATCCTAGATTGATATTTGCCTTTTTGGCAACAATCACATTGTTAATTCATTCAGCTTGTGACCCACTACAACTCCTCCATCCATTTCTGTTGATCTGTACATTTAAATGAAGTACTTTGCAATTGTCTTTATTTAACTTGCTGATTTCAGACCAATTCTCCCATTATCAAGGTCATTTTCAATTCTAATCCTGTCCTCCAAAGTGCTAGCAAACCTGATCTGGTTTGGTGTGATCCATAGATTTTTATAAGCATAGTCTCCATTATCTAAGTTATTAATGAAAATATTGAATAGAACCAGACCCAGGACTGACTCCATGGGACCTGACTTGAAATGCCCTCCCTGTTGACAGTCAATCATTGAGCCTACTCTTTAATTAGTCTTTCAGGCAGTTGTGCACCCACTTGATACTAATTTCATCTAGAGCACATTTCCCTAGTTTACTTATAAGAATTTCACATAGGACTATGTCAAAAGCCTTTCTAAAGTCCAGCTATATCATGTCTATTGCTTTTCTCCCTATTAGGCCAGTAACCCTGTCAGAGAAGGAAATGATGCTGGTTTGACATGATTTGTTCTTGACAAATCCATGTTCACTATTCCTTATAACCCTATTATCCTCTAGGTGTTTACTAGAACAAGTTATTAAACAATCACTTTGTAAGGGTCACCTAGGGAGTCAGAGGAGGGGACAAAAGGGGTGTGGCTGGGCCAGATATGAGTGAGAGGCATTGGAACCACGTACATGGGGTCACAGCATCATGGAAGTTTGGTACATGCCACCAATAGTGCAGGGAGTAACCCGCCTGCCCAACCTGAGCCAAGATCCCACTCCCACTATTGCTGCCACCAGTGCATCATTGCACCGAGGTGAGCTGGCAGGACAAGAGTCTGGAGATAGGAACAGAGCCAGGTGGAGGGGGAATCAGGAGCAACTCCATCAGCCACATTCAGGGCAGACATGCGCCCATCCCCCATCCTTACAGGAGGGAAAGTGAACCTGCAGGGAGGGACCCTCTCTGAACCCATGTCCCCTCCCTGCTTCTTAGACTTTCATCTCCCTGATAGTTTTTGGAAGGTGGGGACTCAGTTTCAGAATGTGCCCTGGTCCCTGGAAAACCTCTGTGAGCCCCTGATTCCAGTATCTTGCGTGGTATCCAAGTTAGGCTGACTGATCTATAATTTCCCAGGTAAAAACAACAAGGAGTCTGGTGGCACCTTAAAGACTAACAGATTTATTTGGGCATAAGCTTTCGTGAGTAAAAACCTCACTGTCTTCATTTCCCCCCTTTTTTTCAGTTTAAAAAAGAAATAAACAGTCAGTGTATCCTGTATCTATGTGATACAGTACTATGATTTCAGAATGACTTCAGTATTGCTTATGTTCTGTAAATGAAAGTGATATTAGAAGGGTTTTTGCCAACAGTTTTGAAGAACTAAGCAGGAGAATGTCTGCTTGCAACATGAAAATTGAGTTTAACCTAAATGCTTTTTTGTACAAGAGGCTTCTGAATCCTTTTTCATATGACTATGAACATGTCCATACTGCTCCACAGTTCTGAGTAATGGGGTGTGGATAGCTATGCATGCTAAAGTGATGCACTCCAACCCCTCCTCCCTCAAAATGTGAACACTTCAGCTGTGAAATTGAAGATCCTAGTTCACACTAACATAGGCCTGTTCAAAGAGGACTACATTCACTCAAACTAGGGACCTTTAAGTTTGTGTCAGCTGAGTCCACATGGGGGAGTTGGAGCACAGCATTTGAATATGCACAGCTATTGACACCCCCTTACTCAGAGCTGTGGGGCAGTGCAGACATGCCCTATTGTAATAATCTGGGGCAGATCCCATGTGTGTTGGTGTTGTGTGTGAATAGCCCATGTTTACCTTTGAAGTTCTGGGATGGCATCAGTGAAATAAGAAAGGAGTTTGCTACTATCCTGCAGCTTTTTTTATTATTAATTATTATTATTATTTTCTTTTTATTATTTATTAAGGAGTGGTGCTGACCAATTGTTTCAATGGAAAAACTTTGTCAAAAATGAGGTTTCAATGACTGACATTTAGCGATCTCTTTTTTCCCCCCACACAAATTTGACATTTTTAAACAAAGAAAAATTGGAAACAAGTTTTCAAAAAAATCTTCAAAATGTTTGTTTGTTTTTAAAAAGTCATTTATTTTTACACCAGTAGGAAAAAAATTAAAAATGGGAAAGTGGGTTTTGCCTCACTTTTTAAATATTTTTTCCTACAAAAAAATGGAGTAATAAAAGGGGGGAGGGGGAGAGGTGGAATAGAAAATTATAAATGATTTTTCTTTTACTGAAAAGTTAATTTCACTTTGAAGAAGTGTCAGTTTAATCGTTGATTTTATTCCTAACAAAATAACTTTAAATTAAAAATAACTTTTTTTTTCTTTTTAAATCCCAGTTTTTACCAGTTTTACTTGATTGTCCTTATCACCATTAAAAAACAACAAGAACAAACAACCCCACTAAGACATCACTATCAGGAACAAGAACACAGGAAAACTGGGGAGGAAAGAAAGACCAGGCAAAGAGAAATACAAGACCCAATTGGCTACCTGGCCAGTGTATCTGGTACACGAAAAGACTGGACTCTGTATTCCCGGAACCTTCCATACACTGAAGTCAGACAGAAGCTCCCTGTAGGGGAAAAACAGATCCTAATACAAAGGAGGAAGAAGAATGGTATTTAAAGGAAAAAAGTGAGCCACATACTAAAAAAGTAGAAACTCCAATATCATTTAAATGCAGCTGAATAGATCTAAGAGAAAATGAGAAGCTGGTCGTGGTCAAGTGTTTGTTGCCTCAGTGGAGATAATTAGAAGTCACCCAAAGGCAGCTATTACCAGACAGTTTGGTGAGAAGAATATGGAGCAGTCAAGGTGCTATACTGAATATTTTGTAGCTACAAGGGTCCTACTAGAGAAGCTGTCCCCACCCTGGTATGAGTAAAAAGGAGTAAATCTTTCACCCTATTATGCAGTCAGATGGAACAGGAACAAAAAAAACCCCTACATAATGATTGTGCAAGTGATCATACATATTTTGTTCTGAAGCTGCTGGTGATTATAGAGAGATTCAGGATTAATCAAAGTCCTACTTGTCAGTCCAACATGATTAGTGGCTCCTGAATTTAGCTTCAGGAATCTGCTTCAGTAACCAGGAACTCTCATGTCCTACATCTCATTTCCCATTCAAAGAATCCAAAAAGAGGGGGAAACTGGTTCACTATTTCTGACAGTCTTCAAGAGGATCACTGAACACTGCAAATTGCATGCTGTGTTAAATGACATCTTTCATGACAGGTCTCCCTGTAGCCTACATGAGACAATAGACATGTTCCCTAATGCTAAGCATAGTTTCACTTATCAGAAAGCTGTGGGAGAGAAAAAAAACATTTCCTATTGAAACAGCATAGTCCCAGATGCTGAATGCATCTATGAAAAAGCACAAGATAACCGACACATTTTCAAGCACAATGTCATGTATTTAGGGATGTTAAGAATGCAGCAAGACAGGTTATTCAGGAGGAATGTGCTGGTTCAAAGACTTGATATGCAAGCAGTGTGCTGAAAGGGACACATTAAGAAAACACCTACAGGCAGAAGAAAATGTCAACAGGAAAAACCAGCACAAGTAAATAGAAATAAAAACTAATGAGGCATAGCAAGGAAAAAGTCTTGCACTCTTTAGAGCAGGACCAGAAAGAACAGAGAACAACTTAATAGAAATAACCTTGCATATCCTCACTGTGGCGAGGCCTACACATTAGTAGTGGATGAGTCCACACTTGTATGGACTCTCACTCTGGTGGAACTGAGTACAGAGGCTGCAGTAAGGCTGGTGGTAGGTCTACTGTATCATACAAAACTCTATACAGATACCAGTCAGACACCAACTGGGATCATACTGACACCAGCCTTATTCCAGAAGGGTACAGATCAGATATTGAATGGTTTGCCAGGATCACAATGCTATTTACAGGATAGAGTATTGACCCTGCGAAAAAGGAAGTGGGAGAGAAATAGGAGCATTTATGTGAAATTTTTCATAAAATGTGTCCCTTTTTTGCTGAAAATTTCAAATTTTTTGACCAGCTCTCATGTAAAATTGCTTTTGGTCCTCTGGATTGGATCACAACGTTGAAGACAAGGCAAAAGTTAGTTCCACATGTCAGTATAAGAGAATATAGAATCATAGAAGATTAAGGTGGGAAGAGACCTCAGGAGGTCATCTATCCAACCCCCTGCTCAAAGCAGGACCAACACCAACTAAATAATAGTGGAATTGGAATCTGTATCCATGGGCATAGCTGGGATGGGAACCTTGCTTATGGTTATCAAGGCTTTTGTTTTTCTTCCTTCAGTTCAGTGGAGGTTGGATTATATGATGAAGGATGTGAGTTTATCTCTTCTAAATCTCATTTTGAATTTACTATTTTAAGTTATGTTCCCATATTCACTTTTCTCTTTATTTACTCTCTTCCCTTCTCTTATTTTCCTGATTTCATGAAAGAACTCTGAAACCTGCCAACAAACTCCAGCTTTGTTTTTTTTTGTTTTGTTTTTGTTTTTTAAAGTAAACAGTGGGTACTTCACAATGAAACAGAGCAGGTCAGGTTGCCTCTGAGGCAAAGGCAGTGATATGCCATAGTTCAGTTTTCATCCTCCTTGATGTTCAGTTGGGCTGGAGGCTCTCCTGATTTTTACAGATATTCAGGGTACAATGTATTTTAATATAATTTAGCATTAAAAGATGTGAAATTTAGCATGTTACAGTACTATCAAACCTCAACACAGGCCTTTTGCCAAGGATGTGATGGTGTTAAGCTTTACTGAATCACTATAATCACATTAAATTATTTTGCTTTGGAACTCTCCAGTTGCAAACAATGTGTTGCCAAATTTACTCTCCAACTAAAATCCACATCTACAAACCAGTTTAGTGTCAAAGCAATTGAGACAAGTTCCAAATTATATTATCTCTTTTAGTACCTATGGTTTAAATTTAAAAGTTCATTATTTTGACAATAAAAGTATGTGTGGGTGGCACAAAGTGATTCGTTACTGCTGGTTTCCTGTTAGCCATGATGCAAAAGAAGAGAATGATCATAGATCTGTGAGTCATCCACATAGAGATGTTAGTTGAATTTGTGTTTGAAGATTACTCAGAGATAAGTTCTAGAGACAGAAGAGGAGGGAGACCAAGAACAGAGCCCTAGGGAATCATTACACAAAGTTGGAGGGTGCATTGGGGGATTCTTGTAAGAAACACTGATGAAGCAATTAGAGATGGAGGAGGAGAACCAGGAGAGGAGAGAATCACAGATTTAAAAAAGAGCATGTTCAAAGGTGTTGAAGGTGGCTGACAAGTCAAGGAGGAGATTTATATTTATATATTGTTTTTAGTAAGGCTTTTTACACACCCTACATGCCATTCTCATAAGCAAACTAGGAAAATGTTGTCTAAATGAAATTTCTATAAGATGAGTGAGACAACTGGTTGAAAGACCATACTCAGCATAGTTATCAATGGTTTCCTGTCAAACTGGGAGGATGTATCTAGTGGGGTCCCTCATGGTCAGTCCTGGGTCTGGTACTATTAAATATTTTCATTAATGACATTGATAATAGAGTGGAGGGTATGCTTATGAAATTTGTGGATGATGCCAAGCTGGCTGCAAGCACTTTGAAGGACAGGATTAGAATTCAAAGTAACTGACAAATTGGAGAACTGGTCTGACATCAATAAGATGAAATTAAATAAAAACATGTGAAAAGTACTCTATCTAGGAAGGAAAAAAAAATCAAATGAACATCTACAAAATGAGGAATAACTGGCAGGCAGAAGTATTGCTAAAAAGGAATCTGGGGGCAATAGTGGATCACAAATTGCATATGAGCTAACTATGTGATGCAGTTGCAAAAAATGAGTAATATCATTCCAGGGTGCATTAAGAGGAGTGTTGTACGCAAGACATAGGAGGCAATTGTTCCTGTTTATTCAAAACTGGTAAGATCTGAGCTGGAGTACTTTGTCCAATTCTGGGCACCCCACTTCAGGAAAGATGTGGACCAACTGGAGAGAATCCAGAGGAGAGCACAAAAATAAGAGGTTAAAAATGACCCGACCTAAGAGGAAAGGTTAAAAAACTGAAAATGTTTAGTCTTGGGAAAAGAAGACTGAGAGGGGAACCATTAACAGTCTTAAAATATGTTAAGGTTGTTATACAGAAGACAGTTTTGAATTGTTTTCCATGTCTGTTGAAGGTAGGACAAGAAGCAATCAGCTTAATTTGCAGCAAAGAAGACTTAGGTTAGATATTAGGAAAAGTTTGCTAACACTAAGGGTAGATAAGCACCAAAATAGGCTTCCAAGGGAGGTTCTGGCATCCCTGTCATTGTCCAACCTCTTCTTAAAAATCTTCAAACACCTGTCAGGGAGGGTCTAGGTATATTTGGTCCTGCCTGAGTGAGGGGATGAGGGAATTGGACTAGATGACCTCTCAAGGTCCATTCAAGCCCAATATTTCTGTGGTTCTATAAGATGGAGTACTGTTTGACATATGGCCAGGAAGAAGTCATTAGAGACTTTGGCAAGAGTGGTTTCAGTGGAATGCAAGGGGCAGAAGCCAGATTGGAGAGACTCTATGATGGAAGTGTAGCTTTAATCAACATTTGTAAACAGTGCCTTCTAAGAGCTTAGTGATGAAAGGGGGAAGGGAGATGGGGCAATAGTTGGGGAAGTGAGTGAGGTCAAGATAGTTTAAAAAAAAATAGGAGTGACTAATGCATGCTTGTATTGTGAGGTAAAAGATCCAGAAGACCGGGAGAGGAAAAGTATGGGTACGAGGAAGATCAGGAGATGGGATGGGATGAGAGTCACTGGTGCAAGTGGAGGGGATAAGGGAGAAGACCAGAACAGATACTTGTGTCTGTGACATGGGAGAAGGAAAGAGTTGTAGGACAGGGAAGGGGATGGGAAGGTAAGCTGAGGGGATTTTGTAGTTTGTCAATTTTCTCATGGAAAACAATTGGCAAGATCCTATGCAGAAAGAAAGAGAAGGGAAGATGAGAGGATGGGAGTGTTTGATAAATAATCAGAGGTTGTAAAAAGGTGGCTGCGACCGACACGAGACTTAGTTAAATTGGAGGTAGAATTGTTTAGTTAGGAAGATGGCAGAATTGAAGGAGCAAAGAACCAATTTGTAATGGAAGAAATCAGCCTGGTCATGGAGTTGTCCCCTTCCTGAACCAATGTATGCCTTATATATACACTAAAGGCATTCCAATAACTTGCACACAAGTTTTACACACTTATAGCTTACATTGCCATTATTCACACTGAATCCTTTCAGAATTTCCTCACTTACTGGGCGTCATGTTTCAGCTTTTCCAGACCTGCTTCCAAGGAACTATTCCTGTTGGCTCTTTCTTTTCACCCCAGTTGTCCATAACTGTTGACACTCCTAGCCTCTCTGATCGTCTTCCCAGAAACTACTTCTTTTAGTTCTCTCTTCTGGGTCTTATTGCTCTCACCGCTGTGTTCCACATTAGGTATGTCTCTTCTCCCCATCTCACTGCCGGTCCTCAACTCTTAACCTCACAAGTAAAGTTTATGGATGCTTCTGCTAGCTAGTAAGACCTTCCATTCTTGTCTATTATCTTTCTCTGGCCTCACATTTCATGTAGTCTACTAAGGTTCTCTCACTCTCCCCTCCCCGACCCCCAATATTACATATAGTCTATGAAACTACAAAAGCACTTATGCTTTAAAGAAAAGAAATCATTAAGTCTGACCTTTGACTAGACCTGCAAACATTGCATATATCCCTCTTCCTCCATGGTCTCACATCTCCTGAACACTCCTACGGTCACTGAATTTTGGTTCCTCCCAATACCACTCATGATCTCAGCATTATAAGCCTTGTGTGTATGTTAGGAGAGACAGATGGCAATAAAAGAATGAGTCTTTTAGAAAATCTGGATCCAAGCTTTACTCATGTACTCTTAGGCATCATAGACGGGTAATGAATCTACTGTCATTTACTACTAGACTGTTGAAATGATAAGCAGCCTTTGGAATATATGATTTTGTAATTCAGTCTAAGGTGCTAAATCCAGTCCCACTGGCAGAAGATTTGAACACTATAGCAACAGCTTTATGTACCTGTGATTTTTTTTTTTATCCTCTGCTCTCCTGACACTTTCATGAAATAATCAACTTTCGATTGGTGGTCACTTTCCCCACTTCATTATGGCATATTGTAAGATATATACCAGTGCCTGCCTGCTATTGGCAGAGGATTTCTAGCTAGATTTGTTGATTTAGCTTTAATTTTCTTACAAAACACTGCCAGATAAAGTAAGCATAACCAGGCGTGTATTTCATTGAGTCTAGTTTGATGAACTTCATTAACTCAATCTACAAAAGTCACAAATCTTAATTGTGCAAACAATTTAAAACAAGTAAGAAAGAATTGTCTTGCAGCTAAAGCACAGGATTGAGTATGATAAAAATCTGTATTCTATTCCTTGCTCTACAACGAACAGACAGTATGTGACCTTGGAGAAATCACCTAGGCCAGAACTTTCAAACATAGTTATGAAGTGTTTTAACCTATTGTCTATTTCACTGTCATAGAGCCAGAAATTTTAGATGAAGAGTGAGAGCCTGCATCCCCTTCTCTAGAACAAGAGAGGCTGCTGATGGATGAAGAAACAGGGAAGGAGAACAGCAAACTATTCTCAGACTGGACCATTCCCCACGACTATAATCTTTCAAACCTCTAGGCCAATCTCTGCACTAGACACCCCAACTACCCTCTGGTGGAGTGTTTTGGACTTCAGAGCTATGTCCAAAGAGACATGAGAGACCCAAGAAATGCTTCTAGAACAATTATCTACCTTGGTATGTTGCTGTAAGTTTGAATTCTGCTATTTTTGGCTTCCCCCTTTAGCTACTGAAATGTTACATTAGAAATTAATAACCTGACCATTCCCCATCTCCTATCATGTGACTTGTCAGAACCAAAGAAGTTTACTTGAAAAGGCACAGTAGGTTTTCAAATGAGGTTATTTTGAACATTATGAACTTTGTAAACTTTCAGAATACAGTTGCTTGATTCTCTAACACCAAACTTCATTAAGCCCTTCATCTCCCTCCCTCATCCCCAGAACTTCTAGGTGGCATGTTTGTCCAGTACTAGCAACTACTTGACAAATATCTAGGATTTAAAAAAAATATATATTAGTTGCCCTTTCATCCAACACCAGCATTCCTTTCTGCACCAGCGTTGCCTTCCGGCCAAGCAGTACCATTTGTCCAGGACATTGCGGGTCAACTTCTCAGTGGGTATGATTAATTTTAATTAATGTTATTTACACACACACAGCCCATAGTCCTGGAACAGAAGGGGTCTAATATCATACAGGCAATCCCATCTTTCAATAATCTCAGACCAAGAACAATACTTGGTTCCCAGGTAGCCACTCTGCTTTTTGTCAAAAACTTACTCAAATCAGAGACGAAGGCTATATATATATATATATATATATATATATATATACACACACACACATACATTGCTCACACAGCTCCCTCTCCAAAGATCATTGCTTCTACATAGAACCTGGCATAAAAATACTACAGCATGTCTTCCCAAGACTGAACATGGCTTGCATGCTAAGAAAGAACTTGGACGACTATAGATAGTAGCACCCCCGGTGTCACCTGCCATAATATTAAAGCAATTTAGTTTAGAATGTGGACTCACTTTTTCAAATTTCATTTAATTTTTTTAAGACATTCTGAATTTAATGTCAGAAAAGAGCTAGAGCCTGTTTCATTAGAGATTTGCTCCAGTTTCATGCTAGGTTCATTGGAGTTAATCCAGTTTTACCCAAGTGTAATATTGAAATTGGTGCAAACAGGAACAGTAGTGATGACAAATCACTTCTTAGAGTAGTGGGTTTTTTTTTTGTTGTTTTTTTTAAAGCTAGCCAAATTTATTTTTTTTCCAGACTGAAGCAAAATGTATTGCTGAATTGAAATTAGGGATTTTACTGTAAAAAGGAAATGCTTGCACAGCCTTAACTACACCAACGAGCACTATTTGAAACAGGAAAGATAAAAGGATTTTCTTGTGTCTGGTAGTGCTCAGCCCCATCTTTGGATGCTGCTAAACCATCCCTGCCAAGAGTGACTCTTATCCCTGGCTAAAGATACTTCTGAAAAGCAGATACATTCCAAAGGCAAACTAACAGAATAAACAAAAAAGCATGTATTATCAAAAGATTCCCCAGCCCTTCCCTCCCTGCCAACACCTTGAAATTTATTCCATTTGGACACTGTCAACAAGAATGTAATGCTAATCACAAGATGTTAAATATCACAGCATGTTACAGAACAATGATTGTGTGTGTGCACACATGTGCCTTGTGTGATTATAGCTCACTGCTTTAAGAATTAAGGCAGATTCATATATCTTGAAACTTATTTGGATTAAAACAATTTGCTAAAAAAAATTGAACCCAAATTCATCTGTAGTTTAACTCCATTGAAATCAAAGTACTTCAGGGATAAATTGGGCCCTTTGTCTTGACTATTTTGTTTAGCAATACTCTAAGGTCCTCAGTATTTTCAGATGTAACTGCCTACACTTAGGTGTCTAATTCAGTGGTCTGATTTTTCTGCTCACACACACAATCAAACATGCTTCACCTTTCTGAGGTTCAGGCTGCTTATCTTGGTGACTAATTTAGGCACACATATATGGAAAGTTTTGGCCTAAATCTTTATACCTGATGCTGCAAGTTAAGGAGCACCTCCTGTGTGGTGCAGATCTCAGATCTGACCCCTCCCAAAATTCTTAGAAGTTGATACCGTACTGTTTATCTGTAATAGATTAAATTAAATTTATCTAAATTGATCGAATTATTGCCATAGATCTCTTGGCACCAACTCTGCAAGGCAGTGGATCTTTATTTAAAACAATGTAGCAGTAATATTAACAAGATCGTCTCTCTTTTATGTGTAAGAATTAAGAGAGCTCTTAGTGGTAAACAAGATACAGTCCATTTCTCCATTTGTTTTATTTATTCCCCCCCCACTTTATTTTCAATATATTCTCTCTTGGGCTTGTTATTCCTGCTAGCAGTACATCAGGCAGTGGAGCAAAAGAATGCCTGAAAGGCTCACTGCACCAGTCAGGCTTAAACAGCTCCATCATACCAGTGCAAAAAGGTCAGCTCCACTGTAATGAACACAGTGGTTAGGACATCAAAACTTGTCTTGTGCTTTTCCACCAAAAAATGTTGGCCTAATCGATCTGATTTTATTAGTCCAAGTGCGGTTTAGTGCTCAGACCAAGACAATTATAGCTCTCATGAAAAAAATCACTGAAAATTATATTCAACTTTTCAGGATTTCAGCCATGTTTCCTATCAGCACAAATACATCTGAAAATAAGCTAATAGTGTTGCTGTTTTCATATGCATGTTACCTCATTTAAACCTCACATTACAGAAAGAAGCCTTCAATTTTCACCTGCCTAATTGCATGAATGGAAATTCACCCTGTGCAGAGAGTTAGCACAAAGATATGCACCCCTAAGACACACTTAAACCTTCAGGATAGGATGCAGTGTAAAGGTCTTGTGCTGGGCCTCTCAACAGCAGTGAATTTCTCCCTAGGAAAATGGCCCATATGCTCTCAAGACATGTGATGTATAGTACATGACATGTAGTCCTATAAAGGTGGCTTAGATTGTGCATTTTATATGAAACACTAGACCTGTCCTTCGAGTCAGTGAGATCATCACTGCTTTTCATATCCATCCACTCTCATTGTAGTACAAAAGTAATGAAACCTGGAATGTTAGCTGTACAGCTGATGCAATTCCTTCTGTGCCTTTTCTCCGATCTTGCAGTTACACCAAATTTAGGCCAACACAAAACTGAGGAACATCCCAGATGGAGAGGTGAAGAATTCACAGCACAAATAATGAATAAAAACATTTAGTGACATGAGTCACCAATGTACACTAAGGACAATATTTACAGATCAATCCATGGAACAGAAGTGGTAGGATTTATTAGGAGTTCATATACTGCAACATAAAATGACCATGCTGGAATCGGGCCAGAGTTCACTGCTGGTAAAATAATGGGATATAAAATGTAGATAATGCAATAAATTAGGTTAAACATATAATGATTGTAGAAGCAGAGGAAATAATCTGAAAATGCAATAGCAAATGGTTTTAAAAATATTACCTTTGGTTGTGACTTGACATTTGCTAATCTAGTATTTCATACATATGCCTGTCACGCTCAGTTGGGGCAAAAAGCCAGTTGTCATTTTGTGGAATAGTGATGTTCAGCTAATGGGTATTCTGGGACATCTTGTAAAATCTCCCCTTCTATTTGTCTGATTTTTCTTTCAGATTTAAGCTATCTATATTATTTTAAAAGCCCTCATTGTCTTATGATTGAATGATATTGATTACTACACACAAAGGGCCAAGCTTTCATGCCCAGGACATAAGTCTTCTGCTGGCTAAATTTCCATGACTGCCATTATGAGCCCAATTTATCTGCATCAATTAATACTAAGC
Source organism: Terrapene triunguis (assembly GCF_002925995.2). Classification (NCBI taxonomy): domain Eukaryota; kingdom Metazoa; phylum Chordata; order Testudines; family Emydidae; genus Terrapene; species Terrapene triunguis. The sequence continues at coordinate 7,221,611 of NW_020664399.1, forward strand.
ATGTTTATTAGAGTAGTGCCTAACGGGCAATGGGGCCCCAATGTGCTAGGCACTGCACAAGTTTTACATCATTGATTTCAAGAGTTTACTCCTATTACCACCATTTGTGGGGTGGAGGGAAGGGTCATGCCCACTATTTGTACACCACCTACTACCTACTGATTCAGATACCTGGCAACTTCTAATAAGAAAGATGGTGGAATTGGTCATTTCTCTCTCAGACATTTTGTATTAACATTTAGAAGGGTAATATGGATTTACTGTACTAGTCTTAACATAGTTATTATCCAATAGTCAATATTTTACCCAGAGGGTAACACTTAATGGCTTCAAATATAGTACACTAAGAGCTAAATACACAAGAGGTGCCCTCCTGTCTATTGGAATTCACAACTCCAGGTTAGGCACCCAGTCTCCCTGTCCATTGTATTAGGAGAATTAGGTACCCAAGAAGGAATTCACAGTAGCCAGCTCACTGAGCAGGGAGCTGCCTAAGCTATCCAGGAAATGCTGAGGAGAGGGGTAAGGTTTAGGGCCTGCCCCTCAAGGGGAATTAGGTGCCTCTCTGGATTCAGGATCCAGAACTGTGATCCCTCCCATGTAGTTAGGCACCTAAACCAGCAGAGTCCTTTCTCCAAAAAACAAACTAACAAACACACACTGAGGTGAAACCTGGGTTCAAGTCTTTGCTCTGAATCAGGCAGTGTGGGGATTTTAACTTAGGTGAGTGCTCTAACCACTGGGCAGGTGGGCATAAGGGGAGTAGCTCCTTGCTGCCTTTTGTGCAGGTTAATTGTATTCAGAGCACACCTAACGGATCAGGTCTTACTGGGGTAATAGGCAGGCAAACCTCTACTTTGTGAATCTCCCCAGAACTTAGTTGTGAGTTAAGCGCCAAGCAGCAGTGATGTCAGGACTTAGGTGGCTTTGCAGATGCTCACTGGTAGAAATTTAGGCACCCAAGGGGCTTTACCAGTGGAAATGTCAGCACCTACAGGGTTTGGCAGCAGTTGCGGTGTGAATGCCAGTAGTGCCAAAATGTTAGATTTCAACGCCTAAGTCCCCGCTGTGAATCTAGCCCCACATGACAACTACTGAAAAGTTTGTCAAGAGTATTTGATTTCTTGGTACAAAATCCAGTAGTTACAGGGACACTTAGAAGACCTTATTATCTTTTCTACTGCTCCCTATGTATTCAAACATTGGGCAGAGGGAGCAGGCTGCCTTAGAGAAAAGTGATCAGAGTCCAGAAAAGCATTCTCTTCCATAAGAGCACG
>NW_020664399.1:7227887-7293982 GCF_002925995.2 Terrapene triunguis
ATATTCACAATTGCCCGTGGTGAGACACTAGATGCGGAGGTCTCAGAGTTACTACAGAGAATTCCTTCCCAGGTGCCTTGCTCGTGGGTCTTGCCCACATGCTCAGGGTCTAACTGATTGCCATATTTGGGGTTCGAAAGGAATTTCCACCCAGGTCAGATTGGTGGAGTCCCTGGGTTCTTGGGTTTTTTTTTTTTTTTTGCCTTCCTCTGCACAGGTCATGGGTCACTTGCAGGTTTAAACTATCGTAAACGGTGGATTCTCTGTAACTTAAAGTCTTTAAATCATGATCTGAGGACTTCAGTAACTCAGCCAGAGGTTATGGGTCTATTACAGAAGTGGGTGGGCAAGGTCCTGTGGCCTACCATTTGTAGGAGGTCAAACTAGATGATCACGATGGTGTCTTCTGGCCTTAAAGTTCATGAGTCTATGCAAACTCCTCCATTTCCCCCATCGTACTCCAGTGCAGGTTGGTGCGTTAAGGCTACAGAATAGTAGCAGCAGTGGCAGATAGCTGCCTAGCTTGGGGAGGAAGGATACATTTCCCCAGACCTCAGCATCTATGAGGGTTTGCCCCTAAAATATCTAATCTAAATAGGTAATGATGATCTGTCTTCAAATACCTCTTGAATGAGGCCATTTTTCAAACATAGGAGTCTAAGGTTAGGCATTTAAATATTAGGCATCTGGATGCTGATTTAGATACCCCAAAATGGATTTGTCAAATGATGTCTCCTTGATTTTTCCTTATAGACAGATTGAAATTTAGGCCCTAAATGACTGCATGCAACACGGACTGAAAGAATATAGACTCCAAATTATGAATGTAGTCCCTTAGAAATCAAAGCCACTTTGAGAAATCAAGCCTGGAAAACAAGCTAGCTGAAAGATATACACAATCTGTAAAGAAACTGTTCATTGTTATTGTGTTCTGTGCCTCACAGTTTTATGCTATTTAATTTGTATTCTTGCAGCATTTTTCATGCAGTCTATAATGATTTTGTTACATATTTGGCTGCTAAAACATTGCATTATGTTTTCAATTATTTATGTTTTGTAAGCAAATAGCACTGTCCTTTCAATTCCTGTGAACTAACCACATCAGTTGAATTGAACTGCTTACAAAAGGGTTTTTGTTAATAAATGCATGAGGGTTATCAGGGCTGTCCTTATCATTGAGGAAATGGAAAAGACAGAAGGCTAGTATTGTAGCTACAGAGCCTGTTTAGCTTCTGAAAGGACACTTGTGAAGTTTCCCAAAACACAAAAACTAAAAGTCTCAAAAAATCATATTCAAAGTAAAACAACAAAATTTTTCAAATTTAGCTAAATCTCTATCAGATAAGATTATACTAGATAACATGTTGGTTCAGTTATGTATAATATATAAACATGTAATCCTAGAAGAACTCTGCATTTTGAACATGCATGGAAGTCAGTGGGAGTTCTGCTTGCAGAGCACTTGCAGGATTAGGCCTGTTACAAAATTGTTCTTGTTTTCCTAAGCCCCTACTTCCTGTGCTAAATTCCGTAGTAAAAGACTTTCTGCACCACTGATGCTCTATATTGAGGTTGGACAGGGGAACCACAGGCAGATTCTGCTCCATATTGAATCATGCAGTGGTTGAAAGCACTGTAATGTCTTTAATAACTGATGCATGTCTGTATGCCCGTGAATTGTCTGGAGCAGCAAAACAATGTCTGGAGTACCGTAGACCCAGATCCTGATCCCAGTTCACGTGGTAGATTCCACCTCTCCAGTCCACCCTTACATTTCTTGCATAAAGCCTGATTATTTAGAGATCACAGAGGGAAGCATACTTCACCCTGTCATTGGTAGCAACATAAATACTTGAAGGGGGGTGGGGTACAGAAGGGACTATCCCCTCCTCCCCCCCCCCCAATAGATGCATTTCTCCTGATGTTGCTGGGAGTGGCAGGTTCACTGAAGGGAGAATAGAGCAGTACTAAAATTTAATTACTCCTGTAGAGTGTTCAAGTAGCTACAGTTAATAATGTTTGAGCAGTTCCAGTCTAAGAAGCCTTTTCTCTTCTCCCTATATGTGCACAACTCCCATTGACATTAATAGGAGTTACATATATGTATGCAGTAGAGAACAGAATTTCTGCATTCAGTGCTGAGTTTAAGTCAAATATGGAAAATGTGCTCTGGCCTGACACTTGGTATTCAAATAGGAATGGCAAACCCAAACCCCAAAGAAGAATAAAAACTGTTTTAGGAAAGGGTTAGTCACTTAAAAATCTATGCTAAACAAGATACAACTTGGACTGCAATTATTATGGTTCCTTTCTGGGCTAAACCCACATTTGGGAGTTTTCCAGGGAAGCAGCATTGCCTACGGGTGACTTTCAACTTGGCTATTTAAGTGGCTGGAAATTTTCTGTTTAAAAACATTTTATTTTAATCAAAGCAAGGGTTTTTACAGAGTGAGCATAAATCCTTATGCATCAAGGGAGGATTCATTCATATAAAGCTCACCAGAAAATTGTGAAGAGCATACTTTGTGAAGTATCCATTATTGATTTATTTAAAATTTATGGCAATTTAACTTAACAAGGAAGAAAGTGCCAGTCATATGCATTTGTAATACCAGGAATTATATTATATTTTAACATTAACTTACCATACAGTAAAATGTTCCTGACTTAGGAACATCACCCTTATTTCCATATAGTCAATGAAATGAGCATGAACAGATAATTAGTCTGAAGAGTCAGCAGAACTTCAGAGAGAAGAATTCATGCTTGTTGCCAGATGCTTCCTGAGGTGCTCAAGCTTGGGAATCAATGAAATTTCAGCAGCAACAGAAAGAAGAAGCTGGTTCACCTAATGCCAGAAACTTAAGGTGAAATCCAGATTCCATTGAAGCCTATGGTACAGCTCACATTCACTTCAGTGGGATGATGGTTTCACCCCTAATGTTTGAACTGATAGCTCTGCAAGAGAAGGGGACCTAAAGTGTAGGAAAGAAATTTTCACACTATGGGCCTAATGCCAAAGTTCTTGGTCATTAAAAATTCTGATCTCTTTCAACTAGATTCTCTGCTATGGTCTGACTACTTCATGCCACTCAGACAGCACAAAGTAGCCCAATGCCGGCTGTAAATGGCTAGTGGAGAGTCGCTCATGCATAAGGGAACTCACTGCTGGTGTAAACACGGTGGAGGCAGTACCTGTGCCAAGGGGGCATTCCAGGCAAGGGGTATGTGACAGACATGAGATCATGGCATAAGTGACACCAGAGCCAGGTTCGCACAGGATTGGGAAAGCAGTTCTCATCTCTCTCTTGCACCCAGTGAAGTTGTACATAGGTGAGAAATATATCCACCAGTTTAGGGCCTGATCCTGTGATCAATATTCAAGCAAAACTCCTATAGTGTTCAATAGAAATTTTGTTTGGGTAAAGCCTTCAGCATTGGACTGCGGGTCTGTCTGTCTTTTTTGTCAGACCACATTCATATCCCTTGCCTTTATGGTAGTGTTACCCAAGCTTTACTTTATTTTATGGATAAAAATAAACAGACAAAAGAGTAAGCAGATGTATTAAATTAAGTAAGGGTGAAATTCATTCCTGTGTATACAAGAGAATCTAGCTCAGATACCCTTAGATATCCCTTAGATAAACAACATTGGTAATAATACCCAATGTAACAAATTAAGAAAGAAATTATGCCTGATAAACTACATCTCAGTTTATTTCTGTCTTTATTTATGCAGTCAATAGACTCATTAAAGTCTATGGTAGGAGTTTATGTACATCGAGCACAGAATTTACTTCTGTTTTTTTCATAGCACTTTAAAAATGTATACTTAGTGTAGCTGCTTAAATATGACTGGATCCAATTTTCTAACTTAAGTGCATTAAAGATACTCGAGAGAGTAAGGGTACATTTTGCAAAATGACATAGGTGCTTTTGAAAATGCCACCCAATATCTGAATTTAGACAACTAAATACCCATTTAGGCAACTAGGTGCTGATTTAGCATTTTAAAGTTGCATCAGTGTAACTGAAAGGAGAATTTGGCCTGCCCTATTGTAGCCATACAGGGACTGCAGTGTGTGTTCTGAATGCATGAAATAGCTTCATATTAATGATAATATCTATGATTACACCCGCTTATATGATTGCCAACACCATAGCATCTGGACACACTTAAATTTGGGTCAATGAACAGTTTCATAAAAGAGGAGCAGTTATAAAATTACTCCTGCAGTACACACCTTTAAAGCAGAGCAAATGGATGGGCAGCTGTATTCCCAGACTTTCACATTAATTTGAAGGTCAGTCTGGGCAATGAAAGCACATCTACCAGTGCTATGTGAATGTGATTTGAGCTGTGATATATTATTGCTCTGTGCAGTACAATAAGAAAAACAGAAAGGAATGTTACAACTGATTGAAATCGACCAGCATTATTTCCTTTGTTCTTGTGATTTCATCTGATAGTTATTTAACTGACTTGTGGTGAAACTGAATTATTCTAATTCACTTCAAATCACACTCAACAGCAGCTCAACAAATGTATTGACTATATTATATTTTGGCATTTTGCCATAAAGAATTTTTTGGCTGGAGAAACATTGTGGCTTTTGCCTAAATCTAAAACAATAGAGTTTTACAGATTAGTCCCGCTTCTGAAAAGAGAGAGAAAAGTTTTCTTTAATCTTCCTGCAACCAAACTCCTCATGACAGTTGACAGGTCTATATTTCTCCAGATCAAAAATATAGAGAGGGGAAAGTATCTGTATATAATGAGTTACCAGGGGAGCTTGCAATACCTCTATCCTACAATTAACACCCAAAGCAAATGCTTTCCTGGAGGTTTAAAGCTTCATGAAATATAATTATTGTGACCTCATTTTCAGCACAGAAGAGGATGTTGGTTAAAAATTCCATGTAATGAATTAGGGGATGATGGGAGAATTACAGAGCCACCAAAACTGTTAACTTGAAGACATTTTATGATTTCAATAACTTGTTGCTTGATTTGAACGATATCAGTAAAGAATAGTTTCATGTTTAAAAAGGGATACGCATGTACAGAGACATCCATCACTTAGGTTGCTTCAGGCTGAAGGACACTATAATTGTATATTACAGAAATTAAAGATGGAAAAACCTGTTAGATTATTTAGCGCCTGATCCTGTGAGGCACTGAGATGTGCTGAAAACTGCCATTGCTCAGACCCTCTTAAGATCAGGCTGAAGGTGGACCCTAAATAATATAGTTATCATAATCACACTTGATAAGCTTCTTTTTACTACTTAGATTTCCTGCAAATGAAGAACACAAGTGGGTGCCTGAGTGTAGCTTCACCTTGCTCAATATTTACCTCTTGTCTCAACAAATCTTGATGGTTCACCTCTTCCAGAGTCAATAACTACTTAATATTCTATTAACAGACTGTGGAAATAACTCTGTGTTGCTGCCATGGCATTGTAATTAACTTAAGATGGTGTGCCTGATTCTTCTTTCACTTATGCCAGCATAAGATAGGAGTAATACTACTGCTGGCAGGGGAGTTACAGCTTTATAACATCTGTGTGATAAGAGAATTGGGGACTTTAAACTTATTCTTAAGATTTCAGAGCAGAAATACAAACCTTTGCTCAAATTTTAGTTTAATATTTTAGTTCAACTCTCTGGGCCAATTTTAGAAGTATCGTCAGCTGGCAGAGCAAGCTCCTAGCGTGGCCTGCCTACTGGTTTAGGGACAATGAAGAAGATAGTAAGGGGACTATGTGGAGCTCTGCTATGCAGATTAACAGTCACTGTATGGTTCCTTAAGAAACCCAAATTCTCAAAATGGCCGTCAATCTGTGTAAATCAGTTGGCTTAAGTAACCATAACCACCTGCCATAAATTAGAGAAGCCTGGGGCTGCTTTAACTTACATCAGGGTCAGGGCTAGACCAGTTTGAGAATCAGGGTCCATAACCAGCACTTGGCCAGGCCCTTCACAGAACAAGAATCCACTTTCACTCAGAATCCTCTCAAACATAGCTGTAATACCACAGAGGAATAAGACTTTCAAACTATCCACTTTATTAGTGACTAGATTCTCCCACCCTGCAGTACTGCTCACTTTACTAAACAGAGTGTGTAATTGGCAAATCCAGGAGCAGTGGGGACACATGTGCCACTCCCCTTTCACCCTAGGTTGGTGGGGGGAGAAGAGGAATGGGGGAAACTCAGCTCCTGTTGATCCACTGTTGACATAGGCCCTTGGCATGACATTGCGCAGTAAGGGGTATGCCTCCAAGTGTCAAACAGCAGGGGGCTCCCTTCATCTCATCTCTCCAGCATGGATAACAGGATTTGGCTGCAATTTGGCTTCCTGATGGATCCCTCATCAGGTCTGGCATGTAGAGAGGGTGTTACCCTTACACCCATGCTCAGGTTTGTAGAATCCAAGGACACTGGTGCCCAGTTGAAAGCCACACTTGAACAACCCTGCCACATACTTCAGGGCGTGGTGATAAATTAACAAAGTTGCAGCCTCTGCATTAAACTGTTCTCTGGTGTGCATGTCTTATTGTTTCTGTGTCTGCATCAATCAGCTGTGGCAACTAACAATACCAATTGAGAAAGTCAGAAGGAAAAAAAAAAAGAACCCCCCAAAAAGATCCAAACACTCTGACTCTGGGAGACTTTCAAAAGTCGAGATCCAGCTCTAAATTTCCTACATGTCCCCAAACTTTCTAATGGTCCTAATTAAAAGATTTGATTCAAATAATCCTGAACTGTATGGACCAGATCCTAAACTGGTGTTAATCAGCATAACTCTATTTACTAAAATAGAACTACTAATTTACACCAGCTGAGGATCTGGGCTGCATTGAAATACTTAGAATTTGCAGACCGTTTGCTATGGATACAGATTGTCCCAGTCTACTTAATTTTTAAAATAAGCAAAGGAATATCAAGTCACTGTATAAAGAATAAACACAGCCTGTGTTATATGTCAATAATCATAATTTCTAAGGCAGGACTGGCCTAGATGGTGTGAAGAAAATAAAATGACAGTATTTTTAATGAGTGTTTAAGTGATAATACTTTAATGCCTATATCTATACCCGGAGACACTTTTCTTCACATTGTGACTCCAACCATAGCATCACTAACATATTTGCTATGGGCATGTGAGCAGTGGTTAAGTGTAAAATGTTAAATTGGACATGTGGAAGGTCTGAGGTTGGAGGTAAGATTTACTTTACAGGGTTAAATAAATACAGAGTGTGACTTCTGTTTCTTCTTGATGGAAGTGCAGAGGACGTCAGAGTTGTTTATGCAATAGTGTGACTGTGTGGGTACACCGCTAAACTTTCCCTTGACACATATTGCCTTTAAAGGGTTTGTCAGTGAATTTTCCATGCAGGCAACTTACCTATATGTTTGTAACACAGATGGCTCAATACTGATATCCTGTATGCATGCCTACCTTTCACAATTGAAACAACATTGTTCCTATGTAATTACCTTTTATTTGTACAAGTACGAGAGCAGATGCAGGATCACAATTTATTGTAACGAAGAATTTAAGTTGGCATTTTGCCCAGTCTTCATTTACTAAGTCTGAATACTTTTCCTCTAGAGTCTGTAAAGTAAAGGAAAAGAGGAGGGGAGGGAAAGTCACTTAGCCAGTGCACTCATTGCTTACAGCACTCTTGTTATTGCAGAGGTTGTTGAAGTCATCAATAATATTAAAAAAACAAAACAAAAAAAAAACCCTTTTGTTTTTTCTTTAAAAAGGGGATGGGGGGAGACAAAAACAATAAAACAATTAAAAGCTATAGAAGAATCCATTTTAAGGGGTTCTTTTTGATCCATTTAATAAGAATTCCTAATTAATAACAAGCACAGTTTTAATAACATTTGTTATCCAGAGATCTGCAGGGCCTATTGTGTTAGTGGAGAAGCCTATGAATTTGGCAGGAACTCCTATCTGCACTAGGCTAGGGATAGAATGTGCAGCTTGCCAAGTTCCATCTGCCGAGGTAGTGGCAATGTACCAGGCCTGGTGACACACATTATGTAAATGCAGTTAAGGGAATGCAAACAGCCAGTTGCAGGCAGTGGTGTAACAAATGAGACTTCATGTGTGTATTGCCGCTGATGAGGCTAAGAAAACTGTCATTAGGGTACTTAACAGAACCAACATGAGACCTAGACACACAAAAGCTAAGCTAAATCACCTGAATCCCCTTTAAGTGGAATTACCATTTTTATTAAGTTGCAGTTATTGCTACTAAGTATCACTGGTTTAAATCTGTTCCCTGGGAGATGTCCCGATTAAATAGATTTCCAGAGAAAGTATGTCTGAATTAAGTATAGAAGACTTTTAGAAGCAACTTTAAGAGGCTATTTTTTAAAAAAAGTATGCAGCAATTTAGACACATAAACCCCATTGTCAATAAATCTGGCAGTGCATCAATGATTACTTTTAACATCTTAGAATACTAAATTAGCATTTATGTATGAATAATATTTGAATATATTCACAGTGTCCAGCTCCATACCTTAGTGTGACTTACTAGTCTTCCTTGATTTTGATTATCCAGGTATTTCTCAAAGTTTCCTTTTGGACTGGAACGTATTGCGTATACAACCTGATCTCAGCTGATCTTTTGCAAAAGAATCATATAGAGCTCCAAATCGCCTGAGTTGTTATTGGTACCCACCTCTACTTGATTTCTGTTCATGTTCAAGCTGAAAGCTGTTTTGGAATCCAGTCAAGTAGAATCTGCTTTGAACTGCAACCCTATTACATGTATTTCCAAGAAGAACCTGCTGTCATGCCGCCTGGTGTTGGACACAGCTAAGAGTGCCAATCTTGGGTCAGACTGCCAGAATACAGGGCATATATCCCAACCTGGTGGGTAAACTCTATCATAAGACTTTACTGAGCCAGTAACAAATGTGTGCTTCCAAAACACTATACTAGTTATTATGAAGCCACAGACAGGCCCCTTCAGGCCCTCTAGTCCCTCATGCATCACCCAGACAAACTAGACTTCTGTGATAAATGATTAATAAAACCAAAAATCAATATATTAAGTTCTTCCAGTTCCAAAAAAAAAAAAAAAAAGACACTGATCCCAGGTCAAAATACAATTCAGATCTTACCCAAAAACCACACTGATAGCCAATCCTTTAGTAAATTAAAAACGAAAGGTTTATTAATATATAAAAAAGGAAGCATTATTAGAAGGTTAAAATGAATGATATACATTACAGTTGATTTCAGAGTCTGTAGATGAGGATAATAGCAGTGATGTGAAATCCGCATTTTTGTAATAAGTCTCTCTGGTTCATCCCAAATATTGGGGTCTTCAATCCATTGTTCAAACCTCTCCTTTTGTTAGAAATCATTGTCCGGAGATGTGGAGCAGGAAAGAGACAAGGAGATGATGCCACCGTATCCAACTTATACCCCCCAGTCCATGAGCATGGAAAGTTACTGTCTCAAACATGGAGTCAGGGATCACGTGTTCTATGTGCCCTGCTGAGTCATGAGGCCTCCATTGTCTCTGTGCTCTCCAAGGAATCCTTGGGAGAAGCCAATTGGAAGAGTTGATTCTCCTTAATGGCCTGTTAACCATGGCTGTCTAGTTTTGATGTAAATCTGTCTTGTGGGTGTTACCCAGGCACACAGCATATTTGAGATTCAAACACATAGCAAAGATTCATAACTTCATATACAATGATAATACATGCAAATAAACAGGATAGCATTGTTCAACAGATAACTTTTCCAATAATAGCTTACAAGGCATACTTTCCATAAGATTTATCACAATTGTGCAACAGTGGTGATAAATCAGTGATGATACATTAGTGTAAACATGGCCATCTTTTTTCTTCTACAGCATCACTTCTGCTCCTGTATTTGGCTATTGGAGAGCATAAAATAATTTCCCCCAACTTCATTTTTATGTGATTGCCATATGGGATAGCAGAACTGGGCAATCTGTGATAGGAGAAGGTTGGCAGCTTTTGGCAGTCAAGGCATTCCATGGCTTCTGTTAAAGTGGAAGCAAGTTACCTGCTATCTGAGAAACACTAGGGTATTTCCTTAACATAACAACAAACATACACACCTTGAACATTAAGCATGGTCTAGCTTTTAACATCTTCTCTACGTTGCAAGTAAGATCTCGTTGAGTCATATATTTAAGCTAGGCACTTTAGAACAGTTCTATCAGATTTGGCTAAGGTGAACTGCTATGTGCCATTTCTTCTATGAGTTTCACTTAGACCTCTTAAACAGTTGGCTGCTGTTTTTTGTTACTCAGTTAATTGGGAGTATCCATTGAATCAGCCATTCCTGGCCCACCCAATGAAATAAGGTACAATCACCATCACACTGAATCTGTCAACAAATGCTGGTTTTCCTTCCTGACTGAGCTTTTTTGTTTATCAAATAACCATTTCCCGTAATAAGGGAGCAGAGTGTAAACATACTCTTCACTAATTTGCCTATGTTTGAACATCTGATTCTTTAGCACAATGAATGAGAAATGCTGATGAGCTCTGTGACTGCACAGTTTGGTTCCAATTAAATTTTTAATGAAACAGAAGCCAAACCCAACTGTGACTTGTGGCACAGTTTTGATTCAGTAGTGCCCCTCTTATGTCATCTCATTTGGCTAGGTTTCTGCCATTGAGCAGCAGAATTGGTAACTGACAAGATATCACCACTTTGGGGGGGGGGGGGTGAACAGAGCAGATTGCTTTCCAGAACCATTGCTTGATTTTTTATATTTTATTTTTAAGGTGCTGTTGACAGCTTGACAATCAAGCTCATCTTGAATTTTCAAGTTCATATAATCTATTGTCATAATGGATATCCCAGGGTGATTGTATGGCAAGGGAAGGAAAGTGTGCTTGCACCACTGAACACAGTGCTTGAAACTGATAGAAAATGTTTGAAGACATTTAACTTCTCTGTGGGAGCAAACAACAGTCTGTTGTTTCCTGCCTCTAGTAGATGCCATGGCAGACAGTTCCACTAAAAACACCCACTAAAAACCATGTTCATTGATTAAAAAGGAACACAGCAGAGGGAGGAAACCCTAAACTTAGAAACACTTGTAACAATGTTACGACTGTAGTACTAATGCTGGTTACTAACACAGAATGACTGCCCAGATGTAATTGGCAAGCTGATTGCCACATTAGAAACCATGGTTTTTATTCCTTCCTCCTGAAGAAACAATTAGGGTGATCCAACCCAAGGTTACTAACCTGTGTGGCCAGTGAAATCAGATGAGGGATAATATCCCCAAAGTCCAGGAGCTGCTCTGTTTAGTCCTTGTTCAGTGACAGTTTTAAGAAGTTGGAAAGTCTGCAAGCCATCAGAGCTGGAAAAACATGCTTTAAACCAGGGGTCGGCAACCTCAGGCACGCGGCTCGCCAAAGTAAGCACCCTGGCGGGCTGGGCCAGTTTATTTACCTGGTGACGGGGCAGGTTCGGCCGATCGCAGCCCCCACTGGCCGCGATTCACCATCCCAGGCCAATGGGGCGGCGGGAAGCTGCGGCCAGTACATCCCTCGCCCACGCCGCTTCCCGCCGCCCCTATTGGCCTGGGACGGTGAACTGCAGCCAGTGGGGGCCACGATTGGCCAAACCTGCCACGTCAGCAGGTAAATAAACTGGCCCGGCCCGCCAGGGTGCTTACCCTGGCGAGCCGCGTGCCAGAGGTTGCCGACCCCTGCTTTAAATCAATAAAAGGCTACAGAACAAAGAGCCTCAAAAGTAGGGGCCAGGGTCCTCAGCTGGTGTAAACTGGTTTAGCTCTGTTGACTTCATTAGTCTTACACCACTCTATACCAGCTGAGAATCTGGCAGTAGGTGCCTAAAATTAGACTCCTAAATAAATACTAAAGCACCTAAATAAGTGGTCTAATTGTTCAAAAGTTCTGAGCACCCAGTGAACCAAAGGAACCTGCTGAGTGCATTTGAAAATCAGGCCATTTATTTGGGAGCTTAATTTTAGTCACTTAGTATGGAAAATAATGGCCTGGATTCCATGGTGCAGCATTTGTGTGGATCCCAGAGAGTTCAAAAGATGCCAGACCTTAAGATCACAACATCCTGATGTATAGAAAAGCTAATTTACGTTGATATAGCCTTTTAAATATTTTTATGTTATTTCAGACACTCATAGGATGGAACATGGTAACTATAGAACCTGTGTTTGAAGGAGGGAGGATATAAAATCAATATCTACAAACACGTTTAAAGTTCAAAAAAATGTCCTGAAAATTTTTCCTTATAAAATGTGGCATAAACAAGTTCTGTGATAGGGTGGGGTGGTTTAATGGTTTTATTGATGCTCACTAGCAGCACAGCTCTCCCAAACTCACGCCAATATCATCCATCAGGTAAGCAAAATGTTGGAAACTGAAAACACTTTTTAGATCATCCAGTCCATCTCCCTCCAAATGTAATATTTCTTAATGGTACATTTTCCTAGTGTTTTACGCCACAATTGAGCTCAAAATAGCCCAGCAAATTCCCTGGGAGACTATTTCACATCCCAGTACATCTCCCTGCTAGGACAGTTGACAATTTTCCTCATAGTCATCCTATATGTCTCCTTATTAATTCAATCCTATTATTCCTAGCTATTCCTCCAACTACCCCCCTCAGAGAACTGATGGGAAGGATCCCCTGGGAGAATAACATGAGGGGGAAAGGAGTCCAGGAGAGTTGGCTGTATTTTAAAGAATCCTTATTGAGGTTGCAGGAACAAACCATCCTAATGTGTAGAAAGAATAGTAAATATGGCAGGCGACCAGCTTGGCTTAACAGTGAAGTCCTTGCTGATCTTAAACACAAAAAAGAAGTTTACAAGAAGTGGAAGATTGGACAAATGACCAGGGAGGAGTATAAAAATATTGTTCAGGCATGCAGGAGTGAAATCAGGAAGGCCAAATCACACTTGGAGTTGCAGCTAGCAAGAGATGTTAAAAGTAACAAGAAGGGTTTCTTCAGGTATGTTAGCAACAAGAAGAAGGTCAAGGAAAGTGTGGGCCCCTTACTGAATGAGGGAGGCAACCTAGTGACAAAGGATGTGGAAAAAGCTAATGTACTCAATGATTTTTTTGCCTCTGTCTTCACAAACAAGGTCAGCTCCCAGACTGCTGCACTGGGCAGCACGGCATGGGGAGGAGGTGACCAGCCCTCTGTGGAAAAAGAAGTGGTTCAGGACTATTTAGAAAAGCTGGACAAGCACAAGTCCATGGGGCCAGATGCGCTGCATCTGAGGGTGCTAAAGCAGTTGGCGGATGTCATTGCAGAGCCATTGGCCATTATCTTTGAAAACTCATGGCGATCGGGGGAGGTCTTGGATGACTAGAAAAAGGTTAATGTAGTGCCCATCTTTAAAAAAGGGAAGGAGGAGGATCCGGGGGACTACAGGCCAGTCAGCCTCACCTCAATCCCTGGAAAAATCATGGAGCGGGTCCTCAAGGACTCGATTCTGAAGCACTTAGAGGAGAGGAAACAGTCAGCATGGATTCACCAAGGGCAAGTCATGCCTGACTAACCTAATTGCCTTCTATGAGGAGATAACTGGCTCTGTGGATGAGGAGAAAGCAATGGACGTGTTATTCCTTGACTTTAGCAAAGCTTTTGATACGGTCTCCTACAGTATTCTTGTTGGCAATTTAAAGTATGGGCTGGATGAATGGACTATAAGGTGGATAGAAAGCTGGCTAGATCGTCGGGCTCAAAGGGTAGTGATCAACGGCTCCATGTCTAGTTGGCAGCTGGTATGCAGAGTGCCCCAAGGGTCGGTCCAGGGGCTGGTTTTGTTCAATATCTTCATTAATGATCTGGAGGATGGAGTGGACTGCACCATCAGCAAGTTTGCCGATGACACTAAACTGGGAAAAGTGGTAGATACGCTGGAGGGTAGGGATAGGATACAGAGGGACCTAGACAAATTAGAGGATTGGGCCAAAAGAAATCTGATGAGGTTCAACAAGGACAACTGCAGAGTCCTGCCCTTACGACCGAAGAATCCCATGCACTGCTACAGATTAGGGACCGAATGGCTAGGCAGCAGTGCTGCAGAAAAGGACCTAGGGGTTACAGTGGATGAGAAGCTGGATATGAGTCGACAATATGCCCTTGTTGCCAAGAAGGCTAATGGCATTTTGGGCTGTATAAGTAGGGGCATTGCCAGCAGATCAAGGGACGTGATCATTCCCCTCTATTCAACATTGGTGAGGCCTCATCTGGAGTACTGTGTCCAATTTTGGGCCCCACACTACAAGAAGGATGTGGAAAAATTGGAAAGAGTCCAGTGGAGGGCAACAAAAATGATTAGGGGGCTGGAGTACATGACTTATGAGGAGAGGCTGAGGGAACTGGGATTGTTTAGTCTGCCGAAGAGAAGAATGAGGGGGGATTTGATAGCTGCTTTCAACTACCTGAGTGGGAATTCCAAAGAGGATGGATCTAGACTGTTCTCAGTGGTAGCAGATGACAGAATAAGGAGTAATGGTCTCAAGTTGCAGTGGGGGAGGTTTAGGTTGGACATTAGGAAAAATGTTTTCACTAGGAGGGTGTTGAAACACTGGAGTGGGTTACCTAGTGATACCAGACACCTCCGTGTTCTTGGGGAACCAGGGTGTAGTATCCAGTCTAACTCATGAAAGACATACCCCCCCCCCCCCAGCCTCTGCTTAAACCAAAACCCATGAGAGGAAAAAAACTTGCAGAGAGCAGTGAAGGGCGTTGGGAGACGCACCTAGACCCCTCCTGACAAGGGTGACAAGATTAAGACATCTCCATTAGCATACAGAATGGAGAGCAGAGACAACTCCCCTAGCTTCATCTGCATGAAAGATGGGACAGGGAGACAGCTCAATTTACATACAGAATGGAGAACAGAGAACCGCACTGAATTCTGGGACCAGAAAAAGCAGGGAAGCACTGCATCATGGGAATCTCTGCTCCAGATGCTAATGAACCTACGCCTGCACGCACTCAGCTCAGCAATTATCGGACCAATTCTTGTAATAAATCCTTGATTGAGATCCAAAATATTGAAGCAGCCTAGTTGCATTGTGAGCTCCCTGGAAGAAAACA
This sequence comes from Terrapene triunguis, assembly GCF_002925995.2. NCBI lineage: Eukaryota > Metazoa > Chordata > Testudines > Emydidae > Terrapene > Terrapene triunguis. Next base: position 7,243,015 of record NW_020664399.1, read on the forward strand.
CCACCCATAGCCAAGAGTGATCAGCTGCTATTGTCTAACCTAGGGAAAACCCTTGAGTCATCAGCTTACCTATAAACAAATCTAGTGTTCTCCCTTCAACCATTGTATTTTCTCTACAAAAATCCCTACTCATCCTCTAGTCAGGGTTCTGATGCTTAGATCCAAACTATGCATCAGTTCCACTGGGACTCCGTATCTCCTGACTGATCGTGCTGGGGACTCTGCCTGTCTCCTGCTTTCAGGATCCTGAGCTACAATGATCACCTGGGAACCCCGACCAGTTCAAGCGTCAGGGAGCGGTGAGATCCCCTTTTCTCTCTCTCTCTCTCTCTCTCTCTCTCTGTTGTATGTTATGTTGGTTTAGCTCTCCTTGTATAGTTATCACTATTATTCAATAAATAACTTTTATGGTTAAGTTGGTTGCTTCTCTCTCTCTTGCTGAACTTTACTCTTTTGTGTTTTTAGCTTCCCCCATTCACTCTACAGCAACGCTTCTTTTACCTAAGCTAAAGATCCCTGCAGCGCCCAAAATACTGTGGGGTTTGCTCATCAAGTAGGTTACTGCCAGTACAATTGTGCTGTGAGAGTGGGGATAGGGACGTGCTGAATCTGGGATGCATAAGGGTAACAGCTTGAAAGTGTTGCTTGACCCAGTCCATGGAGCCCAGGGGCATATAAGGAGAGGCAGCTTGAAAGTGCTGCTTCCTCCAGCCCAGTGAGTCCAGAGACATATAAGGGGTCAGTATGACAGTGCTGATTGACCCGGTCCGCTCAGACTTGCTCTGTTAATGTATGTGTGGGTGGGTGTGTGTTCATCTGGTTCTGGGGCTGGAGAAACCCAGCCCTAGGGAACGTAGGTCCTGCAGGATAGCTCCATTGGGAGGGGACTTGCAGAAGGGAGAAGTAGAGCTCCATATGAAAACGCAAGTGACACAAGCAGTACATTGATAGAATTACAGAATCCCCTTCCCCAGAAGAGTAACCCGAATAAATGAGCATACCCCAAAGTAATGGGCAAATCTGGTAATACTAGGGAGGTGTTGGAATCTCCTTCCTTAGATGTTTTTAAGATCAGGCTTGACAAAGCCCTGGCTGGGATGATTTAGTTGGGGATTGGTCCTGCTTTGAGCGGGGGATTGGACTAGATGACCTCCTGAGGTCCCTTCCAACCCTGATATTCTATGATTCTAAATAATTCCCTTAATTCCTTGGAGTTAACGCCTTCAACTGTGTGAAAAGAATGTTATATTCCCCCTTAGTTATTGCATAGCCACAGTATTCTCTTATAAAACCTTGCTTCAAAAACTGATCCTTCCAACTCTCTGATGGTTTTTGTTGCTACCTATAATCTTTTAATATATACCTCGACAGGTCGTGCCCAGAACTGATCACAATTACATGAGGAATAATGCACCAGTGTACAAGCCTCAATTTTCCCCCTCCCCCTACCTTACTTAATACAGTTACTTTCAGTGAGTCAACTTACGGGCTAAGGCACTACACAGCATGAGTAAGTGTAGCAGAGTCTGGGACAAAAGGAGGGATTTCCCTATTCTATTTCTCTTGCAAGCTGCCTATAGCACCTCTCAGCCAGGTTTCATTCCATATTACAGTGTTCTTAGCGAAGCCAATATGAATTTTTCAAGTAAGACTTTGTAAGACATAGTACCAAATGCTAAAATACAAATATCACATCTGCTGCATTCCTTTCATCCACTAATCTTGAAACGGAATCAAGTTTGGCTGGCAATGTGCATAATTATTACCATGCCAAACCCTGCATCATCACATCTGCATTGTCACTCCTATGGCAGTAATATGATGCCCATCTTTACAATGGCCTTCCCCATTCTAAGTTGAATACGACTTTTTAAATGTTCTTCAGCCATTTTTACCTGACCTTTGATCTGTCCCTTATGAAACAGCATCAGCTAATTCTTTCTTATACTTCCTTCCATTGCACCTTGCTGGCCAGATTTTAATTGCCCCTTAATGTGCCCCTGAAATCTATTACCCTTACACTGCTTTGAACAGATACTTACTAGGTTGAATTAAAACAACTTGTAGTCACCTATTCCAGATTACCATGTTATGCTCATAGTCTCCATCAATTTCTTGCAATCATAATAAATGTACTTGAGATGGCTTTGCCTCAGGTTGGAGTCCCTTCTCTCTGGATCATAGAGTTACCTTTTATGATATTCAGAAACCTGTTTGATATTGCCTTTTTTTTCATTCTTTGTACTTGTGAGAGATTTTAACTTTCCATGTAGCTACTGTGTAATAATGTCCTGGAGAACCTTGGTATCCTGCCTTTCAATCACATGCTCTAATAACTTGACACTGTGCTCCCCTAAGGCCTGGTCTACACTAACACCCCAATTCGATCTAAGGTACGCAACTTCAGCTACGTGAATAACGTAGCTGAAGTCGACATACCTTAGTTCGAATTTACCGCGGTTCAGACGCGGTCCACACACGGCAGGCAGGCTCCCCCGTCGACTCCGCGGTACTCCTCTCGCTGACGTGGAGTACCGCAGTCGACGGCGAGCACTTCCTGGTTCGAATTATCGCGTCCACACCAGACGCGATAAATCGAACCCGGAAGTTCGATTGCCAGCCGTCGAACTACCGCGGTAGTGTAGACAAGCCCTAAAAGGAGCTGTCAGGAGGGTGAAAAAGAGAAAATAAGAAAAAGAAAAAAAAAAGGCCCACCCTCACCCTCTCCAGTAACCAGGACAGAGGGAAGGAGAAGAAAGTGTCCTTTCAGCAGCCAGGAAGGATGTACTAGGTTTGACCAGCTCACCTTCCCAAAAGCTCATAGAGTGATGACTCAGAGGGAAAAGTCTCTCCCTCAGTCAGGTTGGGGAGAGATAATACCGGTGATATCTGTTGTGACACTGCATAAATGTGTGATGACTTGAAATAATGTCACACCACCATTGTCATAACTGATTCTCAGGATGTAATGACATAATGGTCGATCAGCTCCCTGGAATCTGAGCATTGATTTAAATATTTCCCTCTGCCTGAGCAGGAAGGGAAGCGCACTGCTGCCTCAACATGCCATCCACAATCACCCCACATAGGCCACTCATTGGGTGCCCTGCACAGAACTGTCTCTGCAAGTAGTTGGAGGCATGGCTGGAGCACAAAGTGTTGGCTCCTTCTTTCTACACAATCCCCTGCAGAGCCCATGTATAGTCAGGCAGACATCCAAATAAGAGTTAGTGCTGCTCTAAGAAGCCTTACTTTCCTTTTCTGCAAGGAGACCAAGTCAATGAAAATGTGGATCACGTTGGAGCCAGGTTGCTGGAGTGGATCTGAGTCAGGAGATGTCTATGCATATGGAGTTTGGATCCATCACTTCCTACACTCTCTGCAAGTCCCAAACTCCCACTTCTTTAGGGGACAATTTTCAGGGAAGACTATGAAGGGAATAAAAGAGAATTCCTGCTCTCCTGGCCCCCTCCCACAGATTTCTCTTTAGAGGGATCAATATGGTCTAAGATTTTTTTTTCTGTCTTTCTGACTTCAGTAGCAGCTGTTGAAAGCTGAGAACAACTGGACTCTAGAGGCTAGAGCAAAGGGCTAACTAATAATTGTACTTGGCTCTAATCAAAGATCATTTCTGTTCATGTAACCTTGAGCAACTTACACAACTTCTTTGTTCCTCCTCCTGCTCAAATATAAAATTAAGTCAAAGCAGGACCTCAGTGGAAAACAGATGCTGCTGCTGAGTTGAATTTTCCTGGGTAAATAAATTATAAAATAAAATAATAATTAATTACTAGCAGTTGGTGCATAGTAATTAGGAAGTTATACCTATTATTACTGGATATAAACAAAATCAATTTTCATTAAGGATGTTCATGCCATCAAGCAACAGTAGCAAAGTCTTGGCAGTGACCAAATGAGGCTCTGTGCATTATTTCCCAAATTAAGAAGAGACTTTTTTTTCATTCTTCATTTTCATGTGTGTTGTGGACCAATCAAATCTCATTGTGAAACAGATGCACTCTGGAGCTTAAAACCAGTTCTGAAAATGTACCCTTACAGTCACTGTTTCCTATGGATATGCAGTGGGAAATATTTTCTGAGCAATGAATACCCAGGGGAAGGTTTTGGTGTCAGTTGCATTGTTGCATTCAGAATAACTTCATTGAGCTCAATGGAGCTAACTGCATCATTAGAGTAACTTGATTTACACCATGATGCTTTGTTTTAGGATTTTTTGTTGCTGTGGTGAGGGATTTTTGGTTTGGCATAAATGCTGATTTTTCATCATTATGAAAAGACCATGACTGACAGAAATGCATGTTTCCATACTTACGAAGTACAGCAATAATAAATCAACAAAACATACACTAAAATCATTTGGCCCTAATTCTGATTTTTTTTTTCTTGCTTGAAAATTGCAGAAAGCTTTGGCGTTCCAAACACATCTATGTTTTTGAAAGTATGCTGTCATACCTGGTACTGAAAATATTTTTTGAGGCTGCTTAAAACATGCATCCAATCTGAACATTATTTAGACACTACTACAATAGATGTTCTAGAAACACCTAGGGAGACAGATAGTGGCCATGAGCTATGACCAGCTCTATCTAATGTCTTGCTATTATGCAGCATTTCCTTTGTTTGCATTGACAAGTCCATTGTTCTTGCTTTCATCACATTAACTATATTGCTTTAGTGTCAGTCATAATTTTTGTAAAGGCTTCCACTGTATCTTGACCTTTACTTGATAGAAGAGAATGGAACTGGTTTTCTCTCTGGGTCACGAGGCAATTATATAGAGAATCCCAATTGTTGTCTTTACACCACAGAGCTCAATCAACATCCTGCTTAAAAGTCATTACCTTTTCTATTAATCTTTGTGCTATGCTCCATACTCTTCAGCATCCCCAGTGCCTTTTGTTTCACTAAAGGGTTTTCCCTCTAAGACCACAGATTGATTCTTTCTAGCTGCAGTTCAATTGCTTTAGCTGTAAGGAAGGGAGGAGGGGAGTTAAAGTGTATGACTGCTAAGCCGTGAGACAAAGACATGGCATCACAGAGCTCAAAATGTAGGATTAGCTCATTTTAATGCAGCTTATTCACTGTATTGTAATTGTACAATGAGGTACAATGATACAAAGCAATGTAAGAAGTTGTCTACTTGATTCCAAATCCAAAATAGCACTAATAGAAAAAAAAAAAACCATAAGAGAAATGAAACATTAGAAATGTGAACTTTTGGCTGCTATTCAGATGAATATGCGTCTTGAAACTTTAGTGTATATGGGGTGTACCCAGCTTGGCTGCATCTCATCAACCAACTTGTTGACTAGCTGGTACATCTCTAAACTTTTCTGGAAACAGGATTGGAAGACTATGGCAATTAGAGTTAGGAGCCTAGAGGCTCTTAAAAATGCCACTAGTCACCTATCTACATCTTTAGGTGCTTAAATACATTTAAAAATCTGGCCCCTTGTGTACAGAATGCATCTTATCCCTCACCCGAGAGGACATGTATGGGAACTGGAGAAACCAGGAAATGTCTGGATTCCTTTCCCCAGCACTTAGAGAGGACAAGGGGTCATTGCATTGGAAGGTAGCATCCAGGGACGGCAGGTTTGTATAATTTTGGTGGTGCCCAGAACAGGTCCAACCCCCCCCACACACACCCTCCCACACACACCCCTGCCTTGTAAGCCAGTATATATATTTAAAATAATGTAAAAATGAACTGGAAACAGTAAGCGTTTAACAGTTTCCCTATATTGCACAATATCACTATCATAAGAAAAAAATATTTAACTAAGGGCAGGTCTACACTTACTTCCTGGTCCGGCCGTAAGCAATCCATCTTCTGGGATCGATTTATCGCGTCTTGTCTAGACGTGATAAATCAATCCCGGATCGATCCCAGAAGTGCTCGCCGTCGAGAGGAGTATGCGGCATCGACAGGGGAGCCTGCCTGCCGCGTCTGGACCCACGGTAAGTTCGAACTAAGGTACTTCGAATTCAGCTACGTTATTAACGTAGCTGAATTTGTGTACCTTAGTTCGAAGTGGGGGGTTAGTGTGGACCAGGCCTAAGAATATCAACTTTATTAATACTCTTTTGAATATGGAAACAACCAAACACTCTTGGATTAATAACCCTCAGAAGCAAATACTTTCTCAAATGCGATGTTCTTAAACTAATTATATACTTTAAAGAGTATCAAATAATCAAGTATTGTGCTAAACACGATCATACCCCAAACTGACTGCCAAATTTAAGTTGCGTGTTTTTCCCCTCCTGCACTCATATAGTATATAGCAGTGTTCCCTCTAATTTTCCCCACTCCTGTCTGGAATGAATTTTGTTATGTGCATCATGGGGGTGCGGAGTTTGGGGTGAAGGTAGGCTGCCCTGGGGCTGGGGCCAGAGAGGAGGACTCCACAGTCCTCCCAGCCCTCTCCCCCCTGGAAGCACACTCACCTGGCATGGAATGGCATGTGCTCCTAGGGGCCGGGCCCCTCTCAGGTCCAGGAAATCCCCTCGCCTCCCCTGTGGTAGGGGCTGGGGGGGAGAAGGGCTGCCATCACGTGTGACCCTCCGCAGACAGTGGCTGTGCCGCTGCTTCAGCCTGCCACCAGCACTGCTCCCTTTTGTAGCCGGCAGTGGCCGGTAAGGGAGCACAGTGCGGAGTGGCAGGGCAGCTGCCCGCTGCCTAGGGCACAGGCAGGGATGCTCTGGGGGAGGCATGCGGGGGTGGCAGGTGGGGCCAGGGGATGCTCCGGGGGAGGCGCACAGGGCAGCAGGTGGGCCCAGGGGAGAGACCCAGCCCTGAACATTGGTGTAGCCGGGCCCCCAGGCCCTGAATTTACTGGAGCACAGACAGCACGGGACCATATAGCTCACTGCCCTTGGTAACATCTCCTTCCAGGTTCTTCATAGATCAAAGATTACTGGGTTTATATGAGGATAATTTCCTTCCATTGTTTTTAGGGGATAGGGAGAAGAGGCCAGTGGAATGAGAAGCCAGGCCTTATGGCCTAATATTCATCATGTTAGGCAAAATAATCATCTCTCCCAATTCTAATAAATCCAGTGGACTTTTTATGCGATCTTTGCTGCTTTTGGTATTGTATATTTGGGTAATGAAATTTTGGGCCCTTGGTCTTTCAGCATAAACTTAATTTTCTCTCGGATAATACTGTTCTCAAACAGACAGATAATAATTTACCTAATTACTGCGTCAACAATAGCTCTTCTGTCTTTTGAAGCCAGAAATGACTAAATTGCAAGAAGCAAGTAGGCCATATGCCAGATGAACACAGAAGTATTTCTAGATCTCTCAGTTCCTTCCACTATCAAATCAACACAGGCAAAGCCATGCTCATTACATGGTAGAGTTTGTCATGAATTTTTCTGCCATGTTTGCCTTCAGCTGTATATACTTACTTCAGGAAGGGATAGCTCAGTGATTTGTGCATTGGCCTACTAAACCCAGGGTTATGAGTTCAATCCTTGAGGTGACCACTTAAGGATCTAGGGCAAAAATCAGTACTTGGTCCTGCACGTGAAGGCAGGGGGCTGGACTTGATGACCTTTCAGGGTCCCTTCTAGTTCTATGAGACAGGTATATCTCCATATATTTATTTATTTATTTTAAAAAGGTACAAATGTTGAGCCTATGAACAAAAATACCCACAACTCTTTTAACAAAGGGGAAAAGTTATTTATCAGAAAGCAGTTTAATGTGTAATACTTGGGGTGGTGAGACATGGGGGATAGTGAAAAATGCAAGAAATATATTATACAAAATACACTAAAATAAAAAGAAATAAAAACCTAATTCATGGATAAAAATTGTGGAAATGAAGTTTTGGGAACACCAGAATCAGAGTACTGACAGTCACTTTCAGAAAGCTGACTCCTGTTTTTCATCATTTAACTGAAAGAGTAAAAGATTTAGTGTTGTCAGAAAGATGGAAATGTTTTAAGTATGTGGCAGGTCAGCACAGAGGGAGCCACAGCTAACCAAGTGAGAAGTAATGAAAATATACATTGATTCAACATAGGATGTGATACAGCCTCAAGATATTTTTAAAATGCTAATCTCTGGTTTAAAGAACCTGATTCATATGTATTTCAAAAGAGTGTGCTGAGCCCAATGTGACTTCATGATTGTGAGGCTGAACGGAACAATTATTAGGATAGATTGTTGTTAGTGAAAATGCAAGTAACTACTGCAGGGGACCACTGTATAGTAATTCAAACTTGTCAGCTTTCATCATCAAGAAGTTTGAAATCTTCAAATCTGTTGCAAACAACTATGTAGAACTGAGAGGCAGAGAAGGATGCAATATCATTACCAAATAGCAGAAGATAGTGCTTGAAGCTATGGGCCAGAGTATCAACTGTGTCCCGATACCACTAGATGGAGCTAAGAATGAGGGACCAAAAGAGAGCTGCTTGGAGCTCCCTCATTCTGGGGCTGATCCTGTGCTGTCTCTGACATCAGTGTATATTAGAGCAGCCTGGGAATTGCTCTATGCTGCACCAGCTGGCTGTGGCTCTGGCTCCCAAAGGGCCATCTGTGAGCCACAGATGGCCAGAGTACAGTGTGCTTTGGCCACTATCCCTCCCTTCTCGATACACCTCTTAGTGCCAACTGGCAAGGAGTTACAGAAATCTCATGAGTCTGATGTGTACATTCTAGTTCACCAAAGAATGTCAAGTGAGGTCTCAAATGAAAGCCTGGTCATTAATATCACTGTGAAATGTATGTACAGATACTACATATGGATTATGTATATATACTGAAAATATGTTTCTAAAGTCTATATCAAGGTGTTAGTCACCAGCAAAAATGAAAAACAGGTTTCTTTCATACAGGAGATATGAAATGTATATCTCCATGTTGGGATGTAGGCTAACACAACCCCCATTTATATACAAAGTCAAATGTTAATGAAGAAATGTAAAGTCAACAAGGAAGCAGCACACAGGAAAAACAAGCCATGGGTGGTTATCCTGTTTACCAGCAAAGACAATGAGCTTTGCAGGTATATCTAGGAGGCAAAGAAGACACCACCTCATCCAGCACATAGGAAATAGACAGCGCATTTGCATTAATGAAAACAGGATCACAGCCAAACTTAGTGGACAATGCTGAAGAGGTCTTTGGGTAAGATGAACTTCTTTAGACAGGAGATTAACCTGTTAGTTACGTTTAGTTTCTAGAAAAGTGTGTTATGATTTCATTTTACATGTAACCATTTGTTTCCAGTATTCTTACTCACTATCACTTTAATATTAAATCTTTGATAAGAAACTTATTCTTTGGCCAGTCGCGGATCCCACTGGCCGTAGTTCGCCGCTCCAAGACAATGGGGGCTGCGGGAAGCAGCGCGGGCCGAACCTGCAGACGTGGCAGATAAACAAACCGGCCCGGCCCACCAGGGTGCTTACCCTGGTGGACCGCGTGCCAAAGGTTGCCGATCCCTGCTCTAAATATATCGAAGTGCCATGATTTTAAGCTAAATGCTGATCTTGAGTTGAGTCTTACAAGCCTGCATATTTTGTTCCTTTGGGAACAGCAGAGCTGGTTGTTTTGTGAGTAGCTAGTGTCAGAGACTGGATATTACATATCACAGGGGAACGCTTCAAAGGGACTCAGGAACTGGCTATTGTTAACCTGCAAGGCAAAGACAGGGTTAGCATAGCCTAAAGGAGAGTGCTTTTGTCCCTATCAGGCTGATGGTGTTAGGAAGCTGACACCCAGCTAAGTACGAGATAGCCTCCCCCACACTGGAGGCAAGAGGTAATAAGGTGTACTAGGCAACCTGAGAACCATCACATACACCCCATACCGGAGGAACTCCAAAGGGTGCGCAGGATTTAGCAACGCACAAGTGGGACAAAGGATATGGAGTAGGCCAAAGTATCTCTTTCTATGAGAGACATGAGATATGGCATATACAACAACTATAGGGACACACAACAACACACGGTGAGATGAAACATCCCAGAACTGTGCTTGATGAGATAAATCATTGATACAATATGCTACCTACAGTATGAGCAATGGTAACCAATGTTAGCAAATGTTCAATAAGAGGAGGACACAAACGTTGATCCTTTGATGTTAATGCAAACTTGTTTGAGGTCTGTTTCTATGAACCAGATGCAAGCCAGAATTTTACTGATTGCATAAATTAAGTTTCCAAATTCCCCTGACGCAGAGAGGTGTTGACAACTATATTTTCAGTTCCTTAGATAAAAATGAAAGACTACAAATTGTATCACAAAGTAAGAATCTTCTCTCTAGGCTGGATAAGTTGAAGGATTTCTGCTTATAAGTAGTATTGTAAACATCCCTTAGGACAGAACTGGTGACAATCCAAGTTCATTTAAACAGATAAATATACTCCTGATAGAATCATTTGTCTAACCAATCAACCTCAGCACAACAACCAGGAAGAGAAATCAAAGGGACTCTCCACTACATTAAATTATGTTGTGTGCAGCTAAGTTGTGGTGGGGATTCTAAGCTCCTTTACGCTGCTCTAAGTTTTGCTGGCTGGAAGAATCGCGCAGGAACCATTTTGCTAGTTGAGGGTCCGTCAAAGCACCTTAAACTCCATCATGACCTACATTGGCAATAGGGAATCATTGGCTGTTTCTTTGAGACTTGAGCAGTGTCAAGAGGGACTTGGGCAGGGCCAAGGACTTGGACCAAAACGTCTTGAGCATCAGAAAGCGTGGTTGCTACAATATAAACAAGTACTTAAAGAGACACAAATCAAGTTGTCCTGAGTAAATGACATTCTTATGATGTTCACCCAGGCCCAAATATCAGTATTAATATGCAACATTTTATTCAGGCATTTATGTTAAGATAGCATTCTTAGATGCAAGAGCAATCACTGTGCCTTTGGAAATGCACACTTTGAATGCACAAATACTACATTTTCCATATGCAATTTGCATGCACAAATGCAGGATTCAGCATGGCACGTGTTGCTCGTTCATGGCTGCACAGGCAACTTATTATGCCGATGTCTCCATTTTTGGTCTATAGGGACAAATTCTCTCCCCAACTGAGCATAGCTCCAATGAAATTAAAGGGAACTTTATGCATTCATAAAAAGGCAGAATTTAACAGTTACTTTGAAGATGCTACCAGAGTTTTCTAGTACAGGTCTGGTGAGTTTGCTACTACTCAAACTCCAAAATTACTAGTGATACCATCTTAGTCTTGTGATGGGGAGTATTTTTGTCATGCACACACACACACACACACATATATATATATATATATAAAATGAAAAATGTGATAAAGAAGTTAAACATGTATATAAATAATGAAATATGTGAATAAGAGTCAACATTAAATGTACTACATAGCCAGCCAGCCAGCCAGCAGGTATTCTCAGCACCACAGAAGTTTGCTGGACCAGTTTGTTCTAAACTGAATGAATCAGTATGCAGGCACGGGTACTTTGCAGTTACATGGTAATTAAATTCTTTACATTACACACCAGTCATAGGAGTGAAATTAGCTCTTATTTCTGAAAATTGCTTCATTATGGGGGGTGCTCGAACAGGCACAAGGCTCCCAGCAGAGATGGAAATTTTACAGGAGCATGAAAATTCACATAATTTGCTCTTGCTGTTTTCTTCTCAAGAACCACAAAAATTATGCTGTGATTAAGCCTCCTGAAAATTTCATCTGGAAATTGTTCACTTCACTTGGAAGTGGAAAGCTGTCTCATACCTGTATCTAAGTGTTTTGACAAATCTTATGTTAATTTATTTTAATTGTATTATATGTTCTGAACAAAAATGGATTCCTCTGATTGGAGACTTTAAAAGGTAAATACAAGAGACAAAGTTGTTTGAAAAAAGTTTCTGTCTGGGAACTCTTGAAGAACTCTGATGGTGGCGGTATTTATACAGGCCTCGGTGCAGCAAAGCACTGTGCTTAAATGCTTTGCTGAATCAAAAATACAATTACTATCTTGGCCATAAGAAAATGTCTTTTCCTTTAAGACAGCTCCCTCCCCACCAACACATGCACATACACCCTTATCTCCTGGAGATAGCCTCTCCCGACCTGTTAAATGGGATCAAGGTCTCCTTACTGCAGCTTTTCTGTTTCTGGACTGAAGCCCAGTTTTTCTCTACCATGACTGTTTTATTGCTGTCCTCCTTTCCATGATGTTTTTCCTGCACTCGGACCCCTAGATGTTCCTTTCCCTCTTTCTCTCCCTCAGTTCAAATCAGGCTGCACAGTTTGCTGGGGGTGGGGTGGGGGAGGGGGGAGTGTGTAGGTTCCCAGTAATTGTGGTAAAGGAAAAAGTCTTTCCCTCACTGTAGAGGAGTTTTGCTTTTACTCCCCTCTCTGGTGGTCAGATCCTGTCATTTTTGACACCATGTCATGCTATGGTGCAGGAAGGAATAGGAATCCATGTTGTTAGAGAGGAAAATGCCTTATTACTAACCGGGAAATGACAAAGATAGTCAACACTACTTCCATCCATATTAACTATTCAAGCACATCCACCTCCTTCTGAAATGATTCCACAATCTAATATTGTGCTGCCAGGAAGGAAGATTCTCCACTGGTTAGGGCAGCAGACTGGAACTTGGGAGATGTGGCAGAGCAGGGATTCCTGCTCTGCCACTGACCTCCTGTGAGGCCTTGGACAGGTCACTTAGTCTTTCTGTCCTCAGTTTTTCATCTGTAAAATGAATATAGTGGCACTTCCCTAGCTCCTGGGTCTGTTGTGAGGATAAAAATAACTGAGGCCTACAAGTACCTTAAATAGGAAGTTTTCACTTATGCTAAACTTATATTTTTTCCCTTTTCTTATATAACCAATGTTTGTTACATTTAAATAATATTCTATCTGTAGTCACGCACAAACCATATAGAGAGACAATGGGACTGACTGTGATTGCAGATCAGTTTGGATCTGGTGTAACCCTTCTCACTTTAGTGCAGTTACCCCGATCTATACCAGTGTGAGATCAGAACCACATACACTATGTCTATTTCTATCTATAATAAATGGCACTGTTCATCAAAGGTTTCAAGTCTAGCAAAAAGACCTCTGAAACCCAAGGTCATTTGTCTGTTGGACTTATGATGAAGAACATGTCGTATATAGCACCAGTAATTCTCCATGCTGTCACAGAATATCAAATTGCTCCAAGATCAGGAGCCAAAAGATAGCTTGAAATCATAAAATTATGTTTAGAAAGGAATCAGTCTTGTCACTCTCTCTCTCTGAACAGGGAGGGGTTTTGTCTGAGCAGTTTGTTTATCTTGTGTACAAGCCCACAAAATAAATGTAAGAGAGACCAAGGAAAGAAGAGAAAAGAGGATTTGGATAGACCTTGAAATGGTCCTAAGTGGGGCTACTTTTCCTCTATATTAGTAGTTAACTAATATTCAATTAATGTCAGTTAAGCTTTTCTCTTCTTTGCAAGGGAGCATTTTTTTGCACGTTACCGTTATGTATTTCATACCTGTTATAATTATGGATCAAATTGCGACAAGCTTGCTCACACTGAAAGAACATACTCAAAGAGTAGTTATCAATGGTTCACTGTCAAACTGAGAGAGTGCATCTAGTGGGGTCCCGCAGGGGTCACTCTTTGGTCTGATAATATTCAATATCTTCATTAATGACTTGGACAATGGAATGGAGAGTATGCTTATAACATGTGCCGGTGACACCAAGTTGAGAGGGGTTGCAAGCATTTTGGAGGACAGGATTAGAATTCGAAACAACCTCAACGAATTGGAGAACTGGTCTGAATTCAATAATTTGAAAATCAGTAAAGAAAAGTGCAAAGTACTTCATTTGGGAAGGGAAAAATCAAAAGCACAACTACAAAACGAGGAATAACTCTCTAGGTGGTAATACTGCTGAAAAGGATCTGGGGTTTATAGTGAACAATTCAACAAATTGAATATGAGTCAACAATGTGATGTGGTTGCAAAACAGGTTCATTTAATTCTGGGGTGTATTACTAGATCTGTTTTATGTAAGACAATGGAGATAACTGTCCGCTCTACTTGGCACTGGTAAGGCCTCAGCTGGAGTAATGTATCCAATTCTGGGTGCCAGAAGAGAGCAACCAAAATGACTAAAAGTTTAAGAAAACCTGACCTATAAGGAGAAGTTAAAAAAACTGGGAATTTTTTAATCTTGAGATAAGATTAAGGGAGGGACCTGATAGCAGTCTTTAATATGTTAAAGGCTGTTATAAACAGGACTGTGATCAGTTGTTCTCCATTTCCACTAACGGTAGGAAAAGCAGTAATGGGCTTTATCTGCAGCAAGCAAGGGTTAGGTTAGATATTAGGAAAAACTTTCTAACTATAAGAATAGTTAAGTTCTGGAATAGGCTCCCAAGGGAGACTGTGGAATCCCCATCGCTGGAGATTTTTAAGAACAGGCTGGACAAGCACCTGTCAGGGGTGGTCTAGATTTACTTGGTCCTGCCTCAGCATATGGGGCTAGAATTGATGACTTCTCAAGATCCCTTCCAGCGCTACATTTTTATGAGTCTCTATGACCTGAACCTTAGTCCAGGAGTAATTCCATTGACTTTAATGTGACTGCTCCAAGAAAGTTATTATTTATTAAGTTCTGGCATTATTCAGAAAGTCATTAATCAGCGTTAGCCCATTTACTTTAAGTATTCACTAATATAATTCTCAGTGTTGAAAATATGAAGAAACTCTGTTAAAAATAATTAGTGGTCAGTTGCTCATAAACTTTTCTGGAATAGTAGATAACTCAGCAACAAAAACTCACTTCCAGTTTTCCCTCTATTCAGTTTCCAGAATATTCAAATAATAAGTTAACATTTCCATCTCTCCCTCCCTCTCCCCGTTCACCAGCTGAGCAGAGACAGTGTGGGGGGTGTTGTAACTTGCTGCAGGAACGGGCCAGCAACAATTAGTATCTCTGGAGGAAAGGGCAAGCAGGAGAGGGAATTTTGTCTCAAGGGTGGCTGAGGCAGAATGCCTCCTAGGACTATGACTGGGATTGTGCAATTTATGTACCACCCCTTACTCAGGGCTATGATGAAAGGCCAAATCTAGCTTGAAGTCAGTGGAAGTTTAACAATTGCTTTCAGTGGGAGCGGCATGGTTCGGGAGTGTTCTATTTCATTTTCATCTTTTTTTTTTTGAGTGCCGAAGATTTTTATGGAACTTACATAAAACATATTAATATATATTCATAGAATATCTCTATCATATAACACTTCACAATACATAAAATAGCTAAAATACAAAGCCCAGTAATATGCTTTGTAAAGTTATTTAAAGAATTTCAGCTGTAAAGAAATGGAACAATCCAATTTTATGGGCATGCAATATATCCTTTTAAAGGTATAAATCCTAAGGACAGAGGGATTTCATTGATTTGCATGTAATTGGAAAGAATCATTTCAATAATGAAGGATAATTTTAATTGCTTTTAATAAGATAATTATAAATGTTTTCATGTCAGCATTAATTTTATTTGTTCTGCTTATTGATCTATACGTTAATAAAGGCATTTTCAATATTTATTTCTGTCATGATCCCCCCGCCAAACTATTTCTGCTTATGCATTTATTTACTATGTGTATTGTGGTGCTGCTTAGACATCCCAAATGGGAGAAATTTTTCTGGGCAGTATGCAAATACAGAGGAAGATGCTGTCTGTCATCCAAAGATCTTAGTATATACCTTGAAAGGATAATGTGTGAGATTTTATAAATGAGAAATTTTAAAACTTTTTTTTTTTTTAAACTACGGTACATGACTACTTTTCACTAAGTTTCAGAGTGGGAGCTGTGTTAGTCTGTATCAGCAAAAAGAATGAGGAGTACTTGTGGCATCTTATGCCCAAATAAATTTGTTAGTCTCTAAGGTGCCACAAGTACTCCTCGTTCTTTTCACTAAGGTGTACTTTCTCCCTCCCTTCTCCAACTTGTGTATAGAAATACACAAGTTCTAATAGATGTATTATTACAAAAATGTCTGTTTATACAGGATATAGTTAATGCATAAAAGGGAACTTTAACGGAAGGAAAACGGAGATACATATTAGTAGGATATTATTCGGTATCCCCAAAAAGAACATGTAAATCAATTCATTTATAGTGACTGGTTTCAATTTAGATTGTTCACATTTCACACTTACTAGTTTCAGCTATAGTTTTTGATGGTCACATATGAAGCAGAGAACTTAGGGTTTTGAATCAGGCAATTAAAGAGCATTATAACACAATAATTCAAGTCCATAATATTGAAAAATATCCATGTATGGGAATGTGTACTTATAGGGAAAGACAAACTTGGTTTGATTTACTTTTGAATCTTCTTGATCTAGGATTTTAAAAATCTGTCTCAACTTGAATATCATCTCTTTCAATCTACATTTCTATAAACAAATACCAGAGATGATGTAAATAAAGATCAAAATTTTCAAAAGTGCTTAAGTTTCATTTTCAAAAGGGACTTACACCTTCAATGAGACGTAGGCTCCTAGGTCACTTTAGTGTTTTCGAAAAGTTACCACAAATCTTAATTTAAAAAAATCCACTAGTTGTCAACTGGTTTGCACCACTGGGGCAGCACCAACCACTCAAACACTCAAACATTTTGTCCATTATATATATCTCATATAAAATATCTGCCTGTAGCAAATCAGCTCCTGAGTGCATAGCTGGGGTGGCCAGAGGGGTTCTATGCCTAATACACATAATGGACTTCCTTTTAATTAGAAAAAGGGGGGTGAGGGGTTGTTGTTTTTTACATTGAATGATTCTTTACGGAGTCTTATGTGTTTAAGTTAGGTTGGGGGGCACTCATCCTCATAGTCTCTCTCCTCCCCCCTTAGGGCTTGGTTCTGAATTCCTAATGCCGACAACTCTCCTGTTGACTTCAACAGGAAATTTTCTTATAAAGACTGTACAGGTCCTATGTGTCCTCATCTTGACTAGAAGACTGACTGCCTTTTCCCTTGGTGTCTGGCACTACACACAAGGCCTACACAAGACATTATAAAAATATACAAAGCAACCAAACTTGGACAATTTAACTTACTGCAACATTTTGCGATGGATTGCTTCCCTCTCTGTTTAGGCCACACATCAGCAGCATATTTATCCTTTATAACAGAGTCCCCTCTTCCCAAGTACTCCCACCATCTAAACTCTTTTGTATTGATGCATCAGCATCTAGCGAATCTCAACCCTTATACAGTATTCACTATACAGCTATTAAAACCATATCTTCCTGTTATATTAATTGGAAACTTCCCTTGAAATTCCATCCTGAATTTCGAGTTCCTATTTCACTTTTGTTTTCAGTTGCCACAGAAAAGATATTTAACAAAATATTTCACACTATTTGATCAATAAATGGGCAGCTGTCCAGGGTCCATTTAGCCCAGAGTGAGACTTCTAACCAGAAAAGAAAAGAAAATATGTAATTCCTTGACTATCAAAGATATATGTCAATACCTTACTTGTAGGTGTCATTGTTTCCTTTAAAATGCAGCAGAAACAACATTTATTTGGTATTAAAATGTCTGAATTTAGAAAGTTGTGCAAGTATAATGAAGAGAAAAGTGAGGTTTAGTTACCACACTCGTTCATTTATGTTTTATATCACCAGGGTTAGGAAAGACAATGGTGTGGGGGGGGGGAGAGGAGGGGACTATGATTCTCTGTTTTGTGGTCCAAAGGAGAAGAAAAGAGTAGGCATTAAGTAACAAATATGCCTTCAATCCAGATAAAGGAGGAAATGGAGCAAGTGTGATGCATTCTCCTCTATGGCTGTGCTTATTCCACTTGTTTGAGGATTTGAGGGTGGAGCCATGCCTGGGGGAGAGCAGTGAATGAAAAAAACAGCCACTCTGTGTAGCTTATTATTCTTAAATCCTCCCAGATTTCAGAGAATAAATCCATGTAAGGGCCAGAGGTAACTAGCTCTCACAATTCCAGCTGTGGCTTCTGCTCTGTATTTGGGGGTGGAGGGTATAAAACTGCAATATAGCTCCGAAAGGAGCAGTACTAACACGGGGAACAAAGATTGCAAAGTTAGCATTTTGGAGCAGGTCCTTAATGCAGAAGCTCTAATATATGTGGGAATGGTCTTGGATTTCCCAGTTGTTACATGTGTTCCATACAATGTGGGGATACTCCCCTCCCCCCCAGCCAACAGCTTCTTTGAGGGTAATTAACCACTTTCCCCACAGAGTAAAATAAATCCAGATATCTGTGGTTGCAAAGTTGCAGATATTTTAACATAAAGTCTAATTTACAAAGGTACTGAGCACCTGCAGCTCCCAAATGAAGATTGATATGAACAAGCACTTTAGAAAAACAGGCCCATACAGTTTGTTCTGCCCCCCCACTCGCCCACACACTGTTTGATTTTATTGCCTGAAAGAGGACAGAATAGGCCCTAACGAGGCAATTATCTGCAGCTTGTATTTGAAAAATATTGGCCACAAACACTGCCAAGGAGAAGCTGGGAATGTTTTGGTAAAGCCGCTCTTGCCACATTACTCGTTGTTCCAACCAAAATGGAAACATTTCCATCTCTAATTTGTGGAGATTAGATCTCCACAATAGATTGTAACAATCTGTGACTCCCCATTTACAGTGGTGAGAGACTAACCTTTATGCAGCCAAGGCCTTCATTGGTGGCAGATTACCCTACATGTGCCCACTGTGGTGTTTCTTGCACCTTCCTCTGAAGCCTCTAGTGCTGGCCACTGTTAGAGGCAAGGTACTTGACTAGGTTGACCATGGATCTGACACAGCATGTTCCTAGAACCTTCAATCCAAATATCTCCAAGGCTTTGAGGAAATACAGATCTAGCCTTAGATATGAATTTTTTTGGCATGGGCTGATCTCTAGCAAAAAGTTTGGGCTCACCATGCATTCTCCTCCTTAGAACACTTCAAAGATCTACTCTTTAGAAAACCTGGCATATTTCTCTTCCACAATTTTTCCAGTTCTATAAAAATGCAGACTTTCAATCTAAGAGTTGTGCTGTTAATATTGTACATATTTATCTCAGTTAGACTGGAATAAGCACCCCTCTGTGAATGGAATGACTGCCCAGTCCTGAACCTCGAAGCCATGTACCTATCTCCATACATGTCTTTGCTAACAAAGATGCTCACAAAAAACAGTCTCAAGGTTTAAAGTTAATCTTTTGTCTGAGCTTCCCAGTGCACCCTGTTTTATTCATTTTGTCTTTCAGATTGTATGCTTTACAGGGCAGGGATTGTCTTCTTTGTGTCTTGCATACTACTGAGCATTTGGTCATGCTTAAGACATAAATAATTAGTGAACACTTAGTGACAGTTATTTTCTGTACATGCCATTATAGGATCATATTCCTTAATTTTACCATTGTTTGGTTTGGTTTTTTTTTAAACTTCTTGATTCATACCCTCTGCTGCAGCACAACTGATTTGTGCCACACCACCAACACATTTTTACGTATATAACTCCTACTGTAGGACCACTTTAGTGTCATAGAACAGGTTAGTAGTTCCTACACTGTGATCCCCCTGCTGCCAACACTGGAGCCATTGTCAGTCAGTATATCTAAATACAAACATTCTAAATTCTGTGCTCTTAAGATTCTTACTTGGGGCCAGATCCTATCTTGAAGACACTATACAATTCCTTTTGTCATCTCATTTCAAATAAGACCTAACGAGAATAGTTATGGACCAAAGAAGGTCCACAAAAGTAGTCACAGAGTTTGTCTACATGGGGAAGTTAATGCACAGTAAGCTAGGATGTGAATTTAAAGACCCATGTGCACTTGGGCAGTTTAACCTATTGTACTTCCAAAGTTCAAAAGACAATTTTCCCTGTCTACACAAGCCCACAGAAGGAGGATTTCAGTATGAGAATTTATTTAGAGTGATTGCTTAAAATTGATTATTTTATTATAATATTTTAAGATTATTCATTTTAAAAATAAAGTCTAGAGGACAGCCAGAGTATGTAAACTAATGCATGATATAGAGGCGACCATTTGGGTATTACTTTCATAATCCATTTTGTGGAAAGGACAGGATGGCCAATTAATAACATTTAAAAGGCAATCTCTTTTAAACAGAAAAGAAGGAATATTTTTCAAAATCTTTAAATTGAACTTAGGTTTTCCTTGGAAGTCTCTGTCCAAGACTAATCCTGCTAAGTTTATGTGATCCGATAAGCCTAAAGTAGTATAACTGCAGGGGCAATCTTTGTACGGTCATCTTTCTCTCCTTTCTTCCTCCACAAAAGTGCACATTAAAAAACAAAACAAAAAACTTTATCAGGTGAAAGGAAAATTTAACACTGAGGGTGTTTTTGTGTTTCTAAAATACACTCTGTCCTTCAGGGTTAGCCTTGTTTACTATGATGTTTCCAGCTGTTGGGCTTACTTTGGGAAGCATTATATTGTCATCATCAGTTGTACAACAGTGAAGCTATTGCAGCCTGCTTGCAGATGAATTATGGCTTTCACTTTGAGGTATTGGAGGGGATTTCTGAAGTGTGTGTAAGAAATCGGGAGATTTAAAATCCAAAGTGCAAAAGAACCACCTTCTCATAGTTCAGTATTGTGTACGTAGTCAAGTAGAATTGGTCAGATCTTTACACAGGCAGACCCTGACTTGCACCGGAATAAACTCCACAGAGCAGAACAGGGAGGAATTTACTTCTCTGCAGCCCTCAACCAAGTAGTTTCACATGGAAAGATATGATCTGGCCAAAAATGTTATCTCAGATAAATTGTGGTTTTATTCTTTCTACACATGTACAAGGGATTATAACTCTTCTTTGTGACATGAAACACCATGAAGACTAATACCATACACTTTTTGGTATCATATCAGGATATGATGAGTTTTGGGTGTGAATTTTCATACCTTTACACTTATTCATGAGTAGTATCAACTGATGTTTTGTATGAATGTCAACTCATCTTTTGTGTACAGTGTAACCTTGAAGCGATACAGATGAGGCAACAAAACTTAGCACAATGTACTATGGAGCTAGGAGATACAGAAGGTGCATGTAAATCTCACTCTTAGGTGTTCAGTTCATTTTTCCAGTTTTAGGGGGCAATTAATGCACTAATGATTCAGGCCCTTTCCTTTGAATACAATATGAACTGAAGCAAACAAACAGAGCTGTAAGACTAAAGAGAAACCAGATGCCAACAGTTAGCCTAATACCTGAGACTTATCACCGGGGTTTGACATATACTTCCACTATTATGGCAAACCCTTTTGACCTTGTCCAATTGCTCTCTATGGGTGGCATTGTAATATGATGTTCATCTAAGGCATGTTACTTGGGATCATTTTGTTCCTGTACAGTGGAAATAACTGATGTGTTGTACTTCTGCAGTTTTATGGTGTGTCTCCCTGCAGGCTATCCTGAAACAGTGCAGATTACCTTGATATTTCCAAAGAGTACCTCAGTGCTGGACAACACTTTCCAGTAGTCTTCACCAGGCTATTCATTGGGCATGCTGAGAAAAATCAATCCTACTATTGACATTGTCCTTTTTCACTACCCTGAAAGGAAAAATTATATATAATATAGTTACATGTTGAAAGGTAAAAGCTGAACGGGAAAAGGTAACATGCTGAAATGGAAATTGTCTATCACTGAATCACATTGGATGTTATAAAGGGAAAAGGGATAGCAGACAGGGAGACTTGTCCTGAAATCAGCATTTAGTTATACATTGGCATTGAGCCTAAAGCCACTTCCCGTTGATTTACAGGAACACATCTGAGGCATAAAGCTGGGTGAAGAGCACAAAAATGTACTAGTAAATTGTTTGCTGAATCCAACTTGAGATGTGATCGTACCATGTTCAAAACATTTTAGTTTCCTTTTGCCATGAACATTCAGATGACCACTTTGGGCACACAACCATTTGGGGTAGGAGATTTTATTCATGTGAATATATGTACATGTGTATGAAAAAATACATATCTGTGCACAAAACAGGACATTCATTATTTACTCATTTATTTCTATTGTGGCTTTGAGCAGGGTCTCATTAACACTAACACACACACACAATATGAAAGTGACAGTCCCTGTCCAGGAAAGCTTACATTCTGAACACTGGAAGTGATTGTCTGGCTACCCCTGTGTTTATCAGCCTTGTATATTTGGGAGTGAGGGAAACAAGAATAGGACAGGAGAATGACATGGTCAAGGATTTTTTCAAAGCAATCACATGATGGTTGACTTTCTTACCGACATATCTTAGGTGCTTATGTGGCCTTATGACCATAGTATTTGAGTACATCACAATATTTAATGTATTTATTGTCACAACCCCCGTTTGGCAGGGCAGTGTTATTATCCCCATTTTGCAGATGGAAACTGTGGCAGAGTGAGACTAAAGGCTTGTCTACACAGGGACACTCAAGAAAATTAATCTGAATTAAACCACATTAAATCCTCATCTGGATGCTGTTATTCAAAATTTAAGTGCCCTTAATTTGGTTTTGTTTAATTCACTTTGGAAGAGAATTAAGCTAAACAGGGTATTGTGACAAAGTTCCTCCTCTACCTTGGTGGGTCCTGCGCTTATTGGCGGATTTGCTCGCCTCACAGATTCACTGTGTGGGTCGGGAAACAGCCCAGAGACCTTCCCCTCTGGTAGAAACCACAGTCTAGGTCAAATCCTCCTGTTTGAGATCAGGAGTTGGGAGGTTTGGGGGGAACCCGGGCCTGCCCTCTACTCTGGGTTCCAGCCCAGGGCCCTGTGGACTGCAGCTGTCTAGAGTGCCTCCTGGTACAGCTGCACGACAGCTACAACTCCCTGGACTACTTCCCCATGGCCTCCTCCCAACACCTTCTTTATCCTCACCACAGGACCTTTCTCCTGGTGTTTGATAATGCTTGTACTCCTCAGTCTTCCAGCAATATGTCTTCTCACTCTCAGCTCCTTGTGCCTCTTGCTCCCAGCTCCTCGCATGCATGCCACAAACTGAAGTGAGGTCCTTTTTAAACTCAGGTGCCCTGATTAGCTAGCCTGTCCTAATTGATTCTAGCAGTTTCTTAATTGGCTCCAGGTGTCTTAATTATCTTGCCTGTCTTAATTGGTTCTAGCAGGTTCCTGATTACTCTAGTGCAGCCCCTGCTCTGGTCACTCAGGGAACAGAAAACTACTCATCCAGTGACCAGTATATTTGCCCTCTACCAGACTCCTATACCCCACTGGTCTGGGTCTGTCACAGTATGTACTACAGTAGGTACAGCAGCACAGCTACAGTCCTGCAGCTTTGTTTCTCCAGCACCGTAGTGCAGACACTTCCTACATAGACTGAAGGGATTTTTCTGTTGCTGTAGATAATCCCCCTCTCCAAGAGAAGATAGCTAGGTTAATGAAGAATTCTTTCATCAATCTAGCAGCATCTACAATAGGGGCTAAGCTGACCTAACTATGTTGCAAAGGGTGCAAAATATTTCACAGTCTTGAGTGATATAACTACATCGGTCACATTCTTTGGTGTAGACCAGGCCTGCATTAAGGCAACATTAATATTGAATTAGACTGTTCACCGGGAAGTTTGATATCCCCATGTGGATAAGCCCTAAACCCAGGTTTGTAAAGCTATTTAGCCATTGCTGTGTTCAGTTTTGCAACACCTAACTAATTTAGGAGCCTAAAACTCATTTTCTAAAGGAATTTAAGGACTTGTGTCTAAATTCCATTGACAGATTCCTAAATGCCTAACTCCCTTTTGGTAATGAGATTTAGGCTCCTAAATCAGTTAGGTGTTACAACACTCAGTACAGCAATGCCTAAATGACTTTCAAAATCTGGGTCTAACTGACTTGCCCAAGAGCACACAGAGAGTCTGTGATTAAGCTGTGAATTAAACCCAGGTCTCCCACATGGCAGTCTAGGACCCTAACCACGGGACCATCCATCCTCTCTACTCTACTTCCTCTTTGTTTGGCATGAAAAGCAGTGAGAAGGGTAAAGAGATAGTGTAGAGATCACACTGGCACCCCCTTTTGCCCCCCCGTTATCACGTATAGCACTGCAGGCAAGGCCCTGCCTCAATTTCCTTTCACTCAGGGTATAAAAAAGTCCAAGCAGGTATTTCTAGTATTAAAGGGCACCCTCTTTGGAGGCTCTCATTTATTTAACAGAAACATGACAACTGTTAGGGTTCCCCAGAGATCTTTTCATTTGGTTCCCCAATAATTTAGTTACTTTAATGTTTTCATTTGGCATACAACAATGCTATGCTGAGTTGATTAGCCTTAAATGCAGGTGTGGATGCAGGATACATCACAGATCCAAAGTTACAGTCACAGAAAACTACTTATATATACACACACACAACATTGTATTTACTATACATTGCATTACACATTTTGGAACTGACTTGGTTACTTTGTAGGAACTAATTCCTGTACAGCATGCTCTATCCACGCACTGTCCATGTACGACTTACTCTTTACCTCATCTTTACATTCCTGATTAGTTTATCTAGTACTATCTTGTCCATTGTAAATGGTTCCCTGGGTGTTCCTCCTTTTCCTAGCTAGTACAGACAGTCTGTGTCTTAGCTTACTGAGCCATTTACATATCTTAGCCCAGACACTCTATTTCTAGCTTGCTCATTCATTTACCTCCCTAATCCTGTCTCCCAAGAAATAAGGCCCCACCCATGTTTAGTTACTCATGTCAAGCCAAAACCATAAATAAAAGATTCAGCCACCTCCTCAACTGGAAACTATCTGCCCCCGAGACTGATGTCTTGTCCCTCTAGCTCCTGAACGCTCTCAGGCTGAACTCCCTGCTTGGAGCGTAGGCCTCTTCTGGGCATTTGGCTGGATGTCAGTCTTATCCCAACAGTGGGTCACTCTTTGCTGACTTAGTCTCTAATAGCTTGCCAGGAGATCCCACACCCAGATCATTCTTCTGGACTGCTCCAGTCCCTTGCCTGGGAGCACTTTCTCTCTGGACCTGTTCCTTCTCTTGGTGAGCCTCTGTTCTCCAGGGATAGACCACTGGGACTAACTTCCTAACTAGTTATGCCAAGGACCCTCTCCCCTCTGGAGTTTCCTCTGTTCTGGGGATACCTGACTGAGCTCTTATAAGACATTATTAGGCCCAGGTACTCCTTATCTAATTAACTGCCACCCAGCTACTTAGGCAATTAACTATGCACAAGTGGATCTGGATTGGCTCATTCTCCTTAATGGCTTTTCTCACAGATAGGCAGGGCACTTGACCCTCTCAGGGAACAGCACCCACAACAAGGAGTAACGAGGAAAAACAATTTCACAGTTTTTTGTAGCTGTATGGAGAATCTCGACTGAAATGTAGCCTCTGCCTTTGTAGCCAGAAGAGAATGGATCTGAGCTAGACCCCGAGCCTGTCCCTTTGACATCTCATGGATGTCTAGCCATCAGCACAAGTTCAACATGACTAAAACAGAGCTCTTAATCTCTGCATACACACACACGCTCCTTCTCCAGTAACTGCTTTCTGGATCACTGTGGACAGGGAGCTTGGAAGCCCTGGGATCCCTGACTCCAAAGTAATCTGCAGGGTAGGACTGCCTCAGAGCTGAGACCCCTGGGGTTCCTGGCACTGAACTCCCCAGCAACCTCGCAGATGAACTGGAGTGAAACCAAGCAGATTTCTGACAAAAACCTTCCTGTGTTTTGTCAGAAGTTCATTAAAACTGATGTTACTATGAAACATTTCTATGAATCAACATTTTCTGATGAAAACCTGCTTCACTGGAAAAGTCCCAGTCAGTTTCTGTTAGAAGAAGGAATTAATTTTGTAAAATTCCATTTTAAGGGGAGGGCCTGTATCTTAAGATCCCCTTGCTTTAATGACCCAAAGGTTGGACTACTAACCCTAACCTGCATGCCCAGGAAACACAGAAAATTTCAAGAGAAACTGAATAAGCATGCAGATTTTTAGAACAGCAAAAGCGCTCAATCTTAACGACAGCAGTGCACCAGCTCTGCTCTAATATTTACTCTGGAAAAATATTTTTGAGGAAAAAACAATCTGAGCAAAACTGCTGATGGCTTGTGAATTCAGTTCAGATTCAAACCACAGCTAACTGTAAATTTCTTTGTGCTTTGAGACAAGCAGTTAACACAGCACTATTGGTAAGGCATATTTTGAGATTAAATCAGCTCTTGTAGATGTATTGTTCTGAAGGGAAGAAAGTATAAGAAATCTATGTTAACGACTGTAGAAATTATCTTTTAATTATTTCTAAGAGACAGCAAAAAAAAGGTGGACTTTTCACATAAAAATTGACTTGCTCATTTTGTATCTTTTCTTAAAAAGCTTTTTCAAATATGTTTTTAAATGGCCAAACCTATTCCTTAGTAATTCCTTAGTAATTAGCCGCCACTCAGATAATGGCAGGCAGCCAACATCATATTGAATAATGCTTTCTATACATCTATTTGTAGTTACCGAGTATACATTTTTATGGTCCTGTGCCATTTGTGGTACTCAAAGAGCTTTTTAAAATTAGTGCCATGTCATTCTATTTTTGGAACATGAATTACTGAAAATATGTGTGTTCTTAAGAGAATTTTGCATTAAGATTATTTTGGGGTCCAAACTCGGCAAAGCACTTACAGAAGTGCTTACATTCCATTAATGTAAATAAGATGGAACACAGGCGTAGGTGTTTTGCTAAATACAGATGACATTTGGTTGATACACAGAACCTAAGGTCTTCCCTAGCATTCAGCATCTTGGGAAAATGCATATAGGAGAAGAAAACTAGAAACATGAGAACAAAGCATAGAATAAAGCTGATTATTTATTGAGAAGAGGAAACTTCCCCCCCCCCCCCGTGGCTTGTCTCTGTCTCACAAACAGATCAGGCCTATAAAAGTCAGTGTTCTTTTTTATTTTCTTTTTTTAGGGGATTTCTCATTGTACAGTGCTTGCAGAGATAAGGACAGCTAATCCATCTAGCTGTCTCCCTATTGACTTTCCTCCTTAGATATAAATCAAAGAGGAAAGATGCACTAAGCTTTCGTAATTGAGCACCCACTGAAGTCAATACATTTTGCTATTGACTTCAGTGGGTGCTGGACTGAACACCTCACACGTCACAATACAACAGCAGCTCTTAATATAAACTGATTATGCACTGGCCAACTTCAGTGCTTAAATATGTTGAAGATTGTATAGCTATATAAGGGATGTGTTGCCTCACACCTGCAGACTTCTCCTTGAGGCTATTTCCTTCTGGGCTGAAGACTGACAACATAAATCCTAATGGCTGGTGCCATAAACTCTACTGCACTCATAAATGCTTCAGATAGGCTAACATTGTACAACGGTAGTATCCTAGTTATCCATACCTATGGTGAAATAATTACTTTGAGTTCTAGTGATGGATGAGCTTTGTTCATAATTTCTACGACTCTGTTAAGCCAGGTTGTTCATCAGTGACAGGAGTAGTGTTCTTATTACTCTGGTTAGTGTTAATGATGTCTGCAGTAGTCCTGTAATATAATTCTAACACTACCTCTTTACACTTTGGATATAGGTAATATATGGATAGAAACCAAATGATATATCCCATACCTGAGAAGTCACTAGCTATCAGTGAAAGGTTCCTTAGCAATTTATATAAAGCACTTTCATAGTGTACTACTCTGACTTAAGACTAAGCCTTCTTTAAAATCTGCTACTTTACAAGAAACTTCACTGCAATCAACACATTACAACCCAGAAAGAGTCTCACATACAGTTTCTGAGTTATTTATAGCTTTGTAGATTTTTTCCTACCCTTGTTCAAAAAAAGTATAAGAGTCACCAATGTTTGTATTGATGGATTGAAATGGTGAAACCTTATATCCTTATTCATTTTTCTGTTTTTCCATGATCCTGGAGGTTGCTGGGGGCTGATTCTACCCCTGACTTAAATGCGAGTATTCTTGGATCTGCCTAGTAATGTTGATGCCTAGTAAAGTTCCCAAGGGGCCATTTCACCAGCCAAAGCTCTCCATGGTACAGCAGCTCTCTGGCCACGCCCCCACTTTTACATATAGTTTCAACATCCCCATACACGCAAGGGGCTAGGAGGGAGTATCACTGAAAAAGATAGCACAGCTACTTCCCAACTATGCAGTCACTTTATGGCCCCTTTGCACCACCAGAGTGGCCCTTTGCCTACAGTAGGGCTGCCATCACATTATTACACTCACAAAGTCCATAATTGCCATTAAAGGACCACTTCTGAATATGTCTGGTGATGGCACTGACTTATGCTGTCATATGTTCTGTTATTAGCCAGGATGGATGTATAGGTTCCGTTAAAATAAGAAAAACTCCAAACCTTCACCATTCCTCAATCCAAACCCCACGCTCTTGGAGATGAAGGAAAGTTCACTTAGGAATCAAGGATTTTTGAAATCCTAATATGACCCTGAGACAATCCACACTGGTGTGTTTTATTTTAGGGAACTGTTATCCTACTAAAGCACTAGAGTTTCTTTCTCTGGGTTCAGCTCAGTGGCCTGCGTCCCTAGTTTACCACAGAAGGACCAAATTAGCATGCCGCTTTGCCACTTAGAAGCTTACACCCCAGATTGCTCTTTTGGTGGTATCCCTTTCTCCAACACTGTTGAACCATGGAAGAATGGATGAGTTGTCTAATCTAAATGGACAGAGAAAACACTATGCTCCTCTCCATTGTCCTCTTCCATGGAGGTTTAGGATCAGGAAGAACACAAAGACTGAGAAATCCCAGATTCTAAGTGAATCCAAGGTCAACTTTACCACCTGATGGACTGGGAGTGTTATGACCTTCAAGAACTATCTTGGGAACCAGAAGGGAATGTCCATACTCCAGAGCTTGTACTCTTCTTTCATCAAAAGAACACAGAAAAGCCATGTCCTAAGGCACCCTCACAGAGGGGACATATTGTCAGGGAGCCAGCTGCAGCAGAGTCAGTGTCCTAGCAACATGCTAGACACAGCTGGTCCTAGCAGGAGCTGCCTCATCAAGTGCACTTCCCAACTGTTGGAGGGGTGGAGCTCACTACTGCTTGACCCAGCAACAACCAGAACTCACTGGCTGCTCAACATGCTCCATGCCCACAGCTGCAGTTGATCCTGCTCCTGCACTACCTGCTTTTCTGTCTGCTTCAGTCCCAGCCCTTTTCCATTCTTGACACCCCTGGATCTGCTTCCAGATCATGTCTCCAGATCACCCATTGGCTTTAGAATTAAGCTTCTGATCCCTGGCTCTGCTCTTGACAACATCCCCAGGTATCCTGTGGTCCTGATCCTTGATTCTAGCTTGTCTCTACTGTAGCCTCCAGGCTGGCTACTCCCATGGGTCTGACCATTAGGCCTGACTGCCCATTTCCCAGTCATATGCTGACAATCAGTCTGTAAAAATCCCTGTTTAAAACAATGTCTGAAATGCACTGATCACCATTACAAGTAGCCTGTGCACAAGAAATTATACACATATGCAAATTACTCACAGGTTTTAACCAGCTGAGGATATACCATGCTGCTAAATTTAGGCCTTTAGGTCTTGATCATTAGGTGTTCTTTGTCTCTGAAGGAGAAGGAGTTCCTTTTCAGCTATGTTTTTAGGACTGTTTCTTTAATGCCAGTTTCCTTGGCTGGAAAAATGCAAGGTGATACAATTCGCTGACACTTCAGTAACAATATATTTATATTGCCTAATGCTATTTTCTTCTCCTGTATGCATGCAATAGCATTAGAAATCCTACAGTGATCGCATAATCTGTACTCTGCAGTTGAGGGTTTTTTCAATGTATTTTATAGCTGGCAGTATAGCAATGAGAGAGAAAATATGCTGGTGGGGCAAATCACAAAGTGTTATCAGTGCTGCTCTGCCCTGCTGGTAATGCTCTTAACAATAAAGAGTTTCTGCAATGCTATTCCACTATTTCACATACCTGAGAGCTATAATTTTTCCCCCTACTCAATATATGGGAGACTGTGGCTGCCTCTCCGACACTTTCTTTTTATAGAATATTATTTTTCATCTTCATCATACAAACAAAGGGCTAAAGCCAACGGATCTGAACTCACTACTTTTTGTAGTTATGCTTTTCTCTTCCTTCCCACTGCCAGCTGTCCACTCAGATTCATTGTGCCTGCTCTCAGCTCACCTT
Organism: Terrapene triunguis; assembly: GCF_002925995.2. Taxonomy (NCBI): domain Eukaryota; kingdom Metazoa; phylum Chordata; order Testudines; family Emydidae; genus Terrapene; species Terrapene triunguis. The sequence continues at coordinate 7,273,226 of NW_020664399.1, forward strand.
GTGCCATGTTAGACTTTGCTGGCAGTTCCTGCAACCTCTTTGATCCTCTTACTACACTCCCACAGGGCAGCTTGCTACTGTTCCTGAGATTCCCAACCCCCTTTTGATCATTCCTTTGCATTTTGATGGGTCACCCTTTTCCTCTCTCAGTTTTATGTTCCTTGGAGCTATTCTGATGCTTTTTCACAGCTCTCCAGCCCTCCCAATGTTCTTACTGATTCCATAGAGACTCTTGAAGTGGTAAATTGATGTGATAGTGGGATTTAGCCACAAGACTCCCTTTTGATATTAATGGGAAGTAGTGGTGTTGCTGTACTTACATGCACTGTTCCAAAAATTTACCCTTTTCCCTGTTTCTACTTGTCAGATGTGTGCCTACTAACACCTCCAGATTCCTAGTCAATGTCTCGCCATCATTCAGGACTTTTCACATGTTCTCTTTAATATCTTGGTATTAAGCTTCCTGAAGGCACATTTGATAGTTCAAGCCTCTTCTGCTCCATAATGCTTTCTCAGATCCCACTGTAGCTTGTATCCTATAGCATCTATACATTCTTTTCATTCCCATCTTCCAAATTTTTCTTACAATTTATGTGTTTCCTCTTTGATCACCATTTTATTCTTCCCCTGGCTTAGCATATCCATAGCCCACCCTACATCCATCAGTAGTCATGGTTCTAGCCAACTTTTGCTTGTAAGATAACCCTCCTTTAAAAAGTATAAATTATGTTAGTTCCATATTAAGGACAAGGCTTCATTGAATATAAAAAATGATCTAAAGAAAAATCAGGCATACTTTTTGTCTCCTAATTAAGGCATTGTTAAACTAGCATGATTTAATATAGACAAGGGAATGAATAAGTCTTTCCCCCTCCAATATATTTATATAAGGAAACCTCATCTCACCTAATCCACAAAATCTATAACAGCTATTTCCTGAACCAGCAAGTAATATGCTATTTATTTTCTGTTGAAATATGACATAGTATATATGAAAGAAAGATGGAGTTCTATGTAAAGTGCTAACAGTTAGCATTATCAGTCTTTGTGTAGAAAAACACATTATTTTATTTTTTTTGGCAAAAACATATATGCTTCATATTCACTTCCCTCCCACACTTACAAAGATTGCTTTATTTTATTTCAGAAAAGATGAGATTAGGTGAAAAAGAAAATGTTCCCTCTCATCCTTATTTCTTCTGTATCTCAAAGAGAGAGAAAAAAACCTCATCTCTTCCTTGAACTAGACTCCATGTACCAGCTAGCAGCAGAAATTTCTCCATGGCTTCTATAAGTAGCAAAATTAGGATAATTAAATGGCAGGGGAGAAAGCAAAATTAATTAGATTGGTAGAAAGTGCTTCAGAGAGAGAGAGAGAGAAGAGAGGGGCAAGGATATGAAATATTGAGTTGCCCAAGAAGCAAAAACCACTAAGATGCAAGAAATAATATGTGAGAGACAGTGTGTGGGCCTCATTCTGAGACCCAGATGGGGCTCATGAATAGTTGAGGTTGGTTACATCTGAACCTGGGTAAGAAAAATTGACCCACAAATGTGTTCTCTAAGCCAATTGGCAGTGACAGGTAAAAATCACTCTCTGTATGTGACTCAAAACAAAATAAGATAAAGCTCACCTATGGACCTGCCTCCTGCTCATAGAAATCACACAGCTGATGATTTTGGACTTTAGGGTGTATGAGTTAGATAAATACATATGACTTACATACCCTCTATACCTACTACCCCGTGGCTTAAAGAGAAGCTTCAATGGCTATATAATCCATTTCCATCTGAAAGAAATATTTGAAGATCTGCTGTGACATCTTTAAGCTGAGTTGGGAAACTGTGCTTCAAGGTTGAACGTTCCTTAATGTTCAGATTTAGTACTCTGTCCCCCCTTCCCCTCCCCCCCACATTACTGATTTGCAACCAAGACAATAAGTAGAAATGTTGGATAAAATATAAAGGAAACCTCATTACATGAGATTCAAGTCCTATCTGCAGTCTAACATTTCAGGTAGTATGGATCAATTTTAGAAAAACTGGTGGGGGCCTGAGTTTTAACTGATTAACAGGGTGTGATTTCCCTGAATTATTACATTTCTATCAAATCACTAACCCGTTTGAGTTTTGTGCATCACTAGACTACTTGTGCATGTTCTTTCAATATTTTGGAAGAGGATATGGTAATATGAGTGGCAGTGAGGCCCAGTGAATTGGTCACTGGAGAAGGGGGTCAGTTGACCTGGGTCCCAATCCCAGATCTGCCATTAACATGCTGTGTAACCCTGGACAAATCATTTAACCTCTCTATGCCTGTTTCCTTTCCACTTTGTTTTGTCTGTTCAGACTGCAAGCTCTCTGAGGCAGGAGCTATATCTTATTATGTGGTTATTTAGTTCCTAATACAATGGGGTTTAGTTTTGATCAGGACATCTAGGTACTATTGTGATATAACGAACTATCAATAATAATAATACTGTTAAATACAGGCTTTTTTGTTTGTTTGTTTCTATTTGTTTAATGCCCTTAACAGTTTTCATTTGGACACTTATTTCTCTACCTTTTCACATCAGGTATAATCTGAGAAGTGTATCATTGCCATAATTAAAAGGTCAGGCTACAAGGACACATAGCTTTACATTTCTCTTCCATTTCATTAGTCAACATAATGAATAACATGGAAAATGTCAAAGTCATTGTTCTCTTGAAACAGGGGAAAGACCCACACAATGTTACAAACTATCGACCAATATCTCTGTTTTCTGTGCCATTCAAAGTACTAGAGCATCTTGTTCTTCAGAGCACACACCCAGAAATGGAGACAATACCCAGTGTTGAGCAAGCAGACTTTTGGAGAGGTTGACGCTCCCATATTCAAGAGCTCATTTTGACACATTCATTTTCAATGGTTTTCAGAAAAACCTGAAGATCGGAGCCATATTTCTGGACCCAAAGCAGCATTTTACACAGTGTGGTACACAGGGCTCTTAGTTAAATTGTCAAGAGTGCTCCCAGCATGAATAGTCAATGTTATTGACCTTCTCCTCAACAAAAGATTTTTTCAAGTGCACCTGGGAGACAGAGTTAGCACGTTGAAAAGACAAACCAACCATCTATCTCAAAGCTCTGTGCTGGCACTGATGCTTTTCAACCTGGACATAAATGACCTTCCACTCAAGCAGTCCTACGGGTTCACATACACCTAGGACATTTGCTTAGGCATCCAAGCACAGCTGTACCCAGAACTTGAAGACTCCCTAAAAGCTGGCCGCATTAAGATGGCCAAATACTGTAGTTGGTGACATTTACAACCAACTCTTGACCAAGACATTTTTTAGTGTGTTCCAGCTTTACAACACTAGAGCAGATCAAGAACTGAATATTTTTCTCAGTGGACATTCCTTGAAATATGAATCCCACCCAGTGTACCTCAGAAAAACCTCGATAGATCTCTCATATATCTTAACCACCAGAGGAAAACTGCAACTAAGGTGAGTAGGTATAACAACCCACTTGCCCTGTCCAGGTTTCTCTGCAACATCGATGTGGCATGAAAGTCTGCAGCTGACATCAGAAACCAGGCACTTACAACTGATCCAAACATACATGTACAAACTTTTGATTTGCTAGGCTGCTCATGGGGCTTTCTGAACCAATTTCAAATGTCCCAGGGTCAATGTGCAGCCAGCCTTCACACCTGGGACCAACTAGCAGACCGCACATGTGGCTGTGGACAAAGACAGACAATGTCACACATCGCTGATGACTGCCTTCTGACCAAATTTGAGAGAATTATTGTCCCCAATAATTTATCTTATTATTTATTATTATTTGTTCTGAAGTAGCATCTAAAGGCCATCAATCAAAGATCAAAGTCCTGTTGAGTTAGATGCTGTTCAGACCAGAAATGTAAAGACAAAGCCTTCTCCAGAGAGCTCACAATCTAGATTATGCCAAAACTTGCAGGGACAGGAAACAAACATGGGTGTGATGGGATAGGCAGGAGGAGGGGAATAAGCATGTTATAAAATACAAAGATTTCTACTTATTGTATGTTAGCTTCCACTTCAGCAGTACCAGTCATGAAACATAGTTCTTTCACCATATGTAACCCTGAATGATATACAGTACAATGTTTGCCATTTTAAAAAGTCAACATTAATGAATAATTAACTATGTCACAATATTTCAGGTACCACAGTACTAATATTTAGAAGCAAAGACACTGTGGTATGATAACTTTTGGCAAAAGTTGACTTCTTTGTGACGATCACTGCATACTGTTATAATTTATATTTGATTCTTAATATCAATTTTGGATGAAAATAAATGTTGAAATATTGAGAATTCACATGGGATGGAAATTCTAAATTTCAGCCAGATCTAGTGGATCAGATCAGGGTCCATCTAGTCCAATACTCTATCTCAGATGGTAGCCACTACCAGCAGCATCAAAAGAAGATGCAGGAAGCCCTGCAGAGGCAGTTACAGGAATACTTGACCAAACCAAAAACTGCTTCTTAACCCCCATTAGCTAGAGATTGGATTATACCTGACACATAAGGTTTATATCCCTCCCCAAACTCTTTATTATTCTTTTAATCCTCACCATAATTATGGATATTCTTGTAACCCTTATCCAATACTTTTCTGAACACCGATGATACTTTGGCCTCCATAATATCTTTTTTATTATTATTTAACATGTATATTACAGTATCATCCAGAGGCAAATCAAGCTGGGACTCTGCTGTGATATGTGTTGTACAATAGCATAGTAAATGTCAGGCCTTGCCCCCAAAGAGCTCACATTCTAAATCTTGTGTTAATGAGTTCCACAGCCTCATTGTACACTGTGTGGGAAAAGTATCTCTTATCAGTGTTTGCCACCTTTCAATTTCATTGACTATCACATAATTCTTGAAAGTTGAGAAGGTGATTGTACGTTCCCGTGCATGCTACTACACGCCTTGTATACATGGTGTAGGCATCTAGTTACCCAATTGCATAGTATCAGGGGGTAGCCGTGTTAGTCTGTATCCACAAAAACAAGAAAAAGGAGTCTGGTGGCACCTTAAAGACAGATTTATTTGGGCATAAGCTTTCATGGGTAAAAAATGCCCAAATAAATCTGTTAATTGTGTGTATGAATGTAGTTTGTATTTGCAAATCTGAGTAAAAACCAAAACTGTTTTGAAACAAAATACTGTAAACCCCCCACACTTATCTCTAGCATAGGCCTCCTTAATCCCCCTCTCTCTCACACACATAAAACCCACAGTAGTTTTAAACACACCAAATCAACAGTTTGCAACCCAATACTTTTAAAACCCCACACACTTACCTCTAGCATACGCCCCCTGAATCACTCACACACTCACACAAAATAAAATCCCCTGAATTATCAACGACAATTTAAACACTAACTAATTAAAAAACATTTTAAAACACACACATGCTTTTAAAAGCCAATTGCAGAAAGTTACCTTCCACCACAGGGTAAAAGGGATGCTGGCACATGCTTATTCTGTTTTCCCCCACATGTATTTGGGCCTTTGGGTTAAAGAAAAAGCAATATTTTTAGTTAGTATTATTCCCAAATTGCATCAAATCCCTATGCAATCTGTGCTATACCTAGTGGTTTTTTTTTTAATTTAACAGTATTGTGAAAGTTACTAATGACCCCCCTTAATTCCAGCAGTCGTTATGTCAGCCAGCGGCCATTAGGGGAAAGCAAACACCTTAAGGACACAGTAGCCTAAACTTTTCAACTGTTTTCCCTTCAAGGCCTTAAGGTAGTTGAAGCTAGTCCCAAGCTGGTTTTCACTGACCAGATAGCAAAAGCACGGGTCTGACCACCACCAATCAAGTGTTAACACTGCAAGGACCTTGGTCTGAATGTGTATAAAGGATCTGTAAAATGTGTGTAAGACAGAGTTTTTGTACTAAGGTGCAAAGCTTTCCTTTCTTCTGCAGAATAAAGCAACTCCTCCTTATCCCTGTCTGGCTGTTATTGGCTCTCAACTAGGTGGACCCGATATTTCGGTAACAGTTTCTGGCGACTCCGCCGGGACTCTCCTAGCTCGGACATTGAACTCCGGACGGCTGCGGCGAACTGGGAACGGCGCCAACGGGGTGTTTCGCCCCTTTTCTCTGCTTCACCGCGGCCCCTGGGGTTCGTGTTCCGATAAGGTGAGTCCTAATAGGATAAGGAGACACTATCTGGTTCTGGTTCTGGTCTGGTTAACTGGTTAATGAATTTCTGTCTTATACATTGGGCGTTAGGTGTGTGAACGGAACTGAGCCTCTCATTCGTAATTCCTCAGAGTGGAAGCCATTGCGTGCGATGAAGCTCTGAGGTCGAATTGGGATCCTTCTGTCCTGTCCCCTGTAGCGGTCAGTATTAGTAGAAATTCCTGTAAAAGAATCCTATTAGACCATAATTCCCTCTGTTCTCTGTGTAATTCTCTGTTAGAGTGTCAGCGGGCAGATAGGTGGGTCTCCGATTAGGCCATAATTCCCTCTGTTCTCTGTGTAATTCTATTTTAAGAGTGTCAGCAGGCAGATGGGTGGGTCTCTGGTAAAACCCTCAAAGGATAGTCCTTTGGATTATATGTTAAGCAAATGGCCCCTACCCAGTGTTCAAAAAGGAATGTCAAGGAAGCGTTTTTTACAACTTTGCACCCAGGATTGGCCAGCCCTGGGGACTGCATGGCCCGAGTATGGCCCCTTTGATATTCCTACCCATTTAACCCCCTTACGCCTGACATTGGAAAACCAAGCGCCGGGGCAAATGGACTATTCGTTTTTGTGGGACGATGAGGCTCATCGTCGCATGAAGAAGGTACAGATTCAAGCCCCTCTATTCCCGAAAGCTTCTGCCCCTCACAAGGCTGATTATTTGGAGGATATCCCCCCCATGTATTGCTCTAAACCACGCCCACCCCTGGCGGCAGCATTACCAATTGCGGTGAACCCGGTACCCTCCTCAACTGAGGCCTGGACAGCAGGCCTACCGAGATAGATATTATCAACAAAGATTGAGGACACCACAATGCAGGCAAGCAAATCAGCTAGTGGAGCCACCAGCAGTGGGTACACTACCTCCCTGTCTGTTCCCAGCCTTAGTCCGTCCCATACAAGGAAGGGGGCACTTTATGGGGACGAGGTAATTAATATACAAGCACCCTTCCTGACCATCCCAGTCCCTACAATGGATGGGAATGTTGTAAACCGTTATGTTCATGTCCCCTTTACCACTGCTGACCTTATGAACTGGCAAACCACTACACCTCGCCTTAGGGACAACCCGGACGTCGTTCACAGGCGATTCCGTGCCATTTTCCAGTCTCATAATCCTGATTGGCAAGACCTGGGCCAACTTTTAGATTGCTTATTGTGCACGAAAGAGAAAGAGTGGGTACTGAGGGGGGCCCGGAAGGCTGCAGAGGCTGCCAATGACGGTCGCAATTTTATAAGGCTCGCCAATCCGCCCCATTGAAACCTGAATGATTTGACCCAACAAGCAGATCTGAAGAAATTCCTAGACTATATTTTGACAGGCATAAAACAAGCGGGAGAAAGAACTTTAGATTGAACAAAGGTTCATAATACTGTGCAAGGGAAAGAAAAACACCCTTCTGACTTTTATGAGAGACTTTGTAAAGCATTTTGTATCCATACTAATATAGATCCCAAGGCCATGGACACACAGTCCACGGTCAGGCTTATTTTTATTTCCCAGTCAGCTCCGGACATCAAGAAGCGGTTGCAGCAGCTCGAGGGTGCTGAAGGAAAATCCCTGGAGGAACTGGTAAGCGTGGCTACCCGAGTATATCATACAAAGGAAAAAGTTCAAGAGACCAAACAGGTATGCGGCTCAATTTCAGTCCCTACCCGCTGATGTTCCTGCCCACCGGATCGCTCCAGGAAACTGGGTCTATGTGAAAGAGTGGAAACACAAGCCTCTCCAACCCCGGTGGGCGGGCCCTTTCCAAGTCCTTCTTACCTCTCACACTGCTATTCAAGTGAAAAAGTGAGACACTTGGATACACCACACCCGAGTCAAGCTAGCTCCTAGAACGGGGCCAGAAGCAGACGACTTCGGACCTCGAGGGAGCACCGCCAGCTCTTCCCACTGCAACCCGGAAGAGCCAGAAGCAGACAATACCTAAAAAGCTGAACCTCTTGAGGGACTAAAGCTTCTGTTCCGGCGAACAAAATCCTAAGACTTTATAACTATGGGTTCTCAGACGGTGCTGCAGTGGCTATTGCTTTTGGGTTTACCCCTTGTACAAGCTAACCCACACCCAGCCGTTAAATCTCTTCAGCAAATAGCCACGTTGGGACACTTATCTGATTGTTGGCTGTGTCACAAAACCCTTTCTGAGAAAGAAATAGGATTGTGGGCTGTACCTGCAAATCTTTCTGAAGTACTCTCCTTACAGGTAAAACGGAAAACTGAATGGGCATAAATTGGGGAATATCAATATAACAAATATGGGAGAAGGTCTGAACTTTGGCATTATTACTGGGCAGCTAAGGGGGTCCCTATTTTTAAAGTTCTTGGGATCGGGTATAACATGCCCCTTTGTTTGGAAAATGCTGAAGGAAGTGGGAGGGAATTGGGCTACCTTCCCCTGGAGGCCTGTGATCAAACCGTTCGGTTTGAGGTCAGAAATGGAACCTTTTACCCTTTAAATACCCCTGAGAATGCCCAAAAACCCCATTGTCTCCTGCACATGGCCATTACTGTGAGACCAACAGGCATTTGTTATCAAGGGCAGTGGTTTCCCTCATTCCTCCCATTAGGCCCCATAAATAAGACACATATGTATTATATGGATATTTATTCTGGCATTCTGTTGCCCCACACATCCCTTGAAAGGATGTCTGGATGCCCGGAGTCTATGGGATCACTTGCAAGTTTTACAGCGAACATATTTGGGGTTACGTATTGTGAAGCCATTTTAAATAATACCCATGCCCTAGGAGACTTAAATGTTTCCCATTGGAGGTGCCAGAACCGGCTAGTGAGTAACTCCGGGCGCTGGGATAGATGGGTGACCAGGCACCATCGAGTTGCGGGTAATACCCTTACCCTCTATTTAGAAACCCCTGGCTTGTATTTTATCTGTGGCCACAATGTCTACAAAGCTCTCCCTTCAGGTTGGCAAGGTCGGTGCAGTGTGGCCCGGGTGTTACCAGATGTCCAAGTGAACGACACATTGGATGCCAGCCAGATCCTCAACCTGGGCAGCTATGCCCATAAGTTTTTCACCCCCTCCCTTTATAAGGACTCAAGCAAAACGTGCCAACAATCCCATAGTAGTCAGGCAAACGGGGTTTCACTCCTTTGTTCGTGCGCTCATTCCTGGGTTGGGGGTAGCCGAGCTAAAAAAAGCAGTAGTAAATATTTCTGCAGAACTAAAAAAAATAGCCAATGCATCAATAGACGCTTTTCAAAAGTTAAAACAGGAGGTTGATAAGGTGGCAAAAATAGCTTTGCAAAATAAACGTGTGTTAGATGCTATGAATGCTGAATTAGGGGGGGCTTGTGCTCGTATCGGGAAAAAATGTTGTTTCTATGTTAATCATTCTGGCTTAATTAAGCAGGATTTACAAGCCATTAAAAATGCTGCTGTTGTTTTCCATGCTGTATCTCTTAATCACACCTTTAGTTTTGAGGACCTCCTTCCAAACCTTGGGTCATGGTTTACGGGGCTCTTTCGAACAATTGTTAAATGGATCTTTTTCTTTCTTTTCTTCCTATGTGTTATCTGAATAATAATACAATGTGCCAAATGCCTGTGTAATGCTATGATCAAAAGCTCTGCTGTCCATAAGAAAACTCAGTATCTGTCCCTCCAGCTTAATCGCAAATTGCGTAACTGGCCTGACAATTTTTGAATTTGTCAGGCCCGAAGGGGGGACTGTGAAAGTTACTAATGACCCCCCTTAATTCCAGCAGTCGTTATGTCAGCCAGCGGCCATTAGGGGAAAGCAAACACCTTAAGGACACAGTAGCCTAAACTTTTCAACTGTTTTCCCTTCAAGGCCTTAAGGTAGTTGAAGCTGGTCCCAAGCTGGTTTTCACTGACCAGATAGCAAAAGCACGGGTCTGACCACCACCAATTAAGTGTTAACACTGCAAGGACCTTGGTCTGAATGTGTATAAAGGATCTGTAAAATGTGTGTAAGACAGAGTTTTTGTACTAAGGTGCAAAGCTCTCCTTTCTTCTGCAGAATAAAGCAACTCCTCCTTATCCCTGTCTGGCTGTTATTGGCTTTCAGCTAGGTGGACCCGATATTTCGGTAACAGTATTATGCACAACTATAGTTAAAAATGGGGCTTTACCTGGCCCTGGTGAAAAGCAGCTTGAAGTTGCTATTTCCATGCTGAACTGATCACACTGAATAAAGATAGGTACCATTATTTAGTAATGACAGCATGGACAAAGAGTGACATTGTATAATATATATTTTCAGAGTTAAAAACAAGTAGCATACTTAGGCTACATCTACACTATGGGGGGGATCGATTTCAGATACGCAAATTCAGCTATGGGAATAGCGTAGCTGAATTCGACGTATCTGATCCGACTTACCCCGCTGTGAGGATGGCGGCAAATCGACCGCCACAGCTCCCCCGTCGACGGCGCTTACTCCTACCTGGGCTGGTGGAGTACGCGCGTCGATTCGTGGATTGATTATCGCGTCCCGATGAGACGCGATAAATCAATCCCTGAGAGATCGATTTCTACCCGCCGATCCGGGCGGGTAGTGAAGACAAGCCCTTAGTCTTGCATCCAGCAGCTATTATGTTCAAGTTTCTGTTGAAAGAGGAGTGTGTCCAAAAAACCTGAGGTTTTTATACCATCCTAACTCTTTGTTTCAGAGTCTGTAGTTAGCAGGTTGATTCAATCACTTACAACCCTGAATTAAAAGATACTTAAGGAAATTAGGCACCCCTCCCAAAGTTCCCTTTTGTGATCTGAGGGGTGTGGGAATTAAGTTGTCTGCAAAACTGAGCTGCTTTTTTTTTATTTTGTTAAAATACATTTTTCTGTTTCAATGAAAAAACAGTACTGTAAGGCCTTCGTACAGTACTACACAGTAAATCACCATACACAACAATCCTTAGTGTTACTGATACAAATGAATGTCTTGTTTTGTTTTTAAACATGTTTCTTTCATGCTTAAAGTTTTGGGTTGTTTTGAAATAAAATGGATGTGTCACAACCCTAGTAAAAACCCTACAAATACCCATAGCTTTTAAATGTTTTACAGCAAATGCTTGTTCTATAAAAGTATGGTGGAGGTTTGTGAATCCTTGAAACATTTCAGTTTTGGGTTAGACCCTGGTTTATTTTTGTAAATATATTATTTTAATGACTTTGAGTTGATAGAAAGAGGACCCATAGCGTTCAATCGACTCCTGGGTTATATTTAAAATGTCCAATAGCGTTCTACAAACACCTGGGGTTATATTTAAACTGTCCAATAGAGTTCTACCTACTCCTGGGGTTTTATTTCATTTAATATTAATCAGAGCTCACCATCCTCATCCCCCTTACTGTGCGTGTACACCCATCAAACTTAATTACTAATCACTAATACAACAAGGAGTCCGGTGGCACCTTAAAGACTAACAGATTTATTTGGGCATAAGCTTTCATGGGTAAAAAACCCACTTCTTCAGATACATGGAGTGAAAATTACAGATGCAGGCATTTGCATCTGTAATTTTCACTCCATGTATCTGAAGAAGTGAGGTTTTTTACCCATGAAAGCTTATGCCCAAATAAATCTGTTAGTCTTAAAGGTGCCACCGGACTCCTTGTTGTTTTTGTAGATACAGACTAACACAGCTACCCCCTGATACTAATCACTAATACGTTTAACCCTGATGGCAACAAGGGTGGGTAATCACATCTAGACCTACAGACTCAATAGAGTCACCCTCGCTATTCAGTGGGGGTGTGGTTAAACCATCAGCTCAACAGGGTGAGTCAGCTCTATTGTATTCAAACACATGTCTCAAACATCCCTGTTTTATATAGAGGGCTTTTTTTTTTTTTTGTTTTTTTTTTTAAAAGGGGGGGGGGGGGGTTGCCCACAACAGTCTACTATACACATTTCAGCTTTTTGCTGTAAATGAGTCTCTTTTACACAAAGACACAAGAGCTAGTTTCTCACAAACTATTTTTTTTTATTTAAAAGACATACAGCCCCTTGAAAACAAACCAAGACGCTACATCAAAACTTTTATCTTACCTAAGGGCCACACAGACCTTCTAACAGAAACACAGATAGTCACAAAGGACTTTTCAATAGGTATTTTTATTTACAGCTACCAAGTTTTATATCGCACGTTTGTCCCCTCACCATTCACTAACTTAATCCTTTTAGATTTCTTACAAAGAGTCTTTTTCTTAAGCAGGGTTCTGTAACTTTTTGTGCAAACCAGATGGTCAATATAATGCTGTAAGCAGGCATCTTCTGGTTTCGTCATTTTCTTTAAAACACTGTCAGGATCTCGACCGAATTGTACAGCATTTACCAAGGTCACCCCTTGTGCTAAATTTTCTTGGGTTCGGCACAGACATTGCAAAGCATAACCTATGGCAATAACAGTGTTTAATAATCTTTGCAAACACAGGTCAGCACACAGGTCCTGGAGCTTGCAGTTTATATCCTCCGAAGTCCTCACAATCTTTGAAAATCTTTTCCCTAAGGCTTTTCCCTAAGGCAGTGATTAAGGAGAGCATAAACAGCAACATGTACAATAGAATGCATGGCTTTTTTATGCTCACAATGTGGCACTGGCTCAGTTAGTTCCATGCAAAGCCTCCTCCTTAAATTTACCTAGCCATCATCCTCGGTGTCCTCGATTCATCTTTGCTGTCTGATGCAATGCTGTCCAGGGCCTCCGGGTCCTCTAGAAAGGCATCATTGAGCTGTCGAGCGATTTTCAGAAAAGAAACAAGTGTAAACCCTCACTGCTTGTTTTTAGATTTACACTACCCTGGATCGGTTCCTAACCCCATTACACCCTAACCTCGACCATCACTTCTTAATCGTTCATTTATCTGAGCAATGTCATTTACGTTCACCTTGTCCACTGGTAATTCCCATGAGCCACAGTCGCCTTCCTCCTCTAGGGGGGGTCGACAATGAGAGGCCGTCATGCTCGTCTGTCTGCCTCACGAGTTCTTGGGTTTCAGGATCGGGTTCCGGAGTATCCATCAACAGCTGGGACAAAGCGCTCCTCATGGCCGCTCCCTCCTCCTCCTCGGAACAGTCACTGGTGCAGCACTTTCTCCATGGGCAGTCAAAGGCTTTTGGAGCTAAAACAAAGTCCAAAGTTCTCACGGGGGTGGTGAAGGAGTCCATGTTTCCTCTCAGCCTTTCCACAATTTCTAAAACATGGATTCTTGGAATGAAATGGCCTCTTCCATGCGGCTCTGGGACTTCTGGGGTGGTGCTGCACTCTGATTGGTAGAGGGTGGTGGGAGGAGTTCTTAGAGGGGTCACATGACATCCTTTGCATCCGGTCATGTGTCCAGCTTGACCTCAGAGGATGGGTCTTAGGGTGACATGTGGGTGGGGCCTGAGGGGGAAGAGGGAGAGGCTTATGTTTTATTGATGGTAGGCCCCATCAAATCCAAAAATGTAGACACAAAGATGTGGCACCTAAAGCTACTCCCCCCATTTTAGGTAAAGCCCCTTTGAAAATTTGGCTTTACAATGTTCATACATTCCACAGCAAAAACACTTTCTTCCTGTAGCAATGAAAAATTCAAACAATGTTATTAAGTTAAAATGGAACAATAGCATGTACAAAAAAAGTTGTCTTGCACACAAGAAATTCTTCTGCTTGCAGTCTCTTGGTAGAACAGGAAAGGACAAGATAGGAGATTATGCTGTAGAATATTAATAGAAATAATTATCTATGTGAGGATCACTGTGAATAAAGTGTCTATTTACATAAGATAAACAAATGTTCCAGTGAATGTATAATTTCTGTGCTCTTGCTGAAATATTGGAGCACTTTTTAATTAATGTAATCAATGTAAGGAAGAAAATGGAAACACTTAAAAATCATTATTCAGAGGTTAGGTATACAAAATGAGCTTTACTAGAAATGGTACTCATCCAATATCTTCAATCCATCAGAAACACTAAAAGTAGAATATAGTGCTATAATTCACTTCATTACATCTACAGGAACCCATTAACACCATATATTCAAAGCTAATCCTGCTCTTCTCTAGTTGAAACTTCAAATTAATAATGGACTCGTGTACAGTAAATGACACACAAAAACATCAATAGTTTGGAAGTGCCAGTTTCTCAACAAGCTGCATCCAAAGCTGCCTAATGGCTCTTGGAGCTTTAATAGGTAATTAAAACACTTCTCTCTTTGGAAATGGGCCAGAAGGAAAGCATTCAAAACATTCTACTTGCATAGCAAGGAAACAAGCTCAGGGAGGAAAGATAATACTTTGCCCTTCTATAACACCCTTTTTCCAGGGATCTTAAAGAAATTAATAATCCTTAATGCATTAGATTTTGCAAGAAACCTGTTAAGTAACTATTCTCCCCATTATAAGGAAGAACAAAAAGAGGCACAGTGAGATCAGGGCCTATTTTTCAAAAGTGTCCACAATTTTTATGTGCCTCAACTTTGGGGCAAATAACCAGATACCTATTTTTCAGAGCTGGAGAGCACCCTTCACTCCAATGGAGTTGACGCGCAGCACCTTTGAAAATCAGACCCTAGATGTATGCAGTGAGACTCCCAGAATTAGTGCACACCCATCATGACATTGAGGAGCCAGTCACTTGGAGATGGAGCTCTGATACTAGAGATGTTTGCTTATTTTCCCATACACTCCCAATTCAAAATTTGTTTTTAGTAAATATGGGCACGTTGTCCCTTTAAATAAGTTTCTCTTCTCTCTGCCGTACCCACTCAAATCCTGTATCTTCTCTCATCATTAGCCATAGCATGGAGAGAAATTAGTAGTTTATTTTCAAATGTGCAATTCTATGTAAGGCTTCATTTTCTTCTTTTAGCATTATCCTTTTTGGTGCTTGTGGGAAGGTAATAGTGATTAATGAGATGGTAAGGAGGTCCAGATTCAAAGATGCAATTGTTTACACAAATTGTCAAATAAAATTAAGAAGTAACTTTTCCTCAGTACTCTGGAGGCTTCAGCAAAGGACAGCTTGGTACCAGTGACCATGGTTAATAAATAAACAAACCCACAATTTTCAAGGGGTTGGTGTCTAGGCAAATAGCTAAAAATTGTGACATTTACATGTACTATTTACTGGTTTTGCAATCTAGAGTGGAGCTTTGAAGCCTTGGAGTCTCATAGCTACTTAGCAGAAATTATAGTGTGGGGGAGACAATGTTATGGGATGTATACGGGAGGGAAGTTTTACTGTTGGATTTGGGGGGTGGAGGAGGGACTAAGAAGAGAGAAAGGGAAAAAATGAATGAGTGTTTGGCATGATGAAGATGATGTTGAGAAAACCAGAGACAGAGAGGAAAGAATACATTGAGAGAGTGGGAGAAGAAGGAGAGAACATAACATACAGATAGAAAGAGGAAAGACAATGGGGATAGAGAAATGATGGACACTGAAAGATGGAGGATAGATATAGAAGAACAAAGAAGTGGATTTAAGGACGATAAAGAGGAAACAAACTAACAGACAATTGAATAGATAACTAATATTAACAATAAGTTGATATACAGCTAAATGACTGTGTGCATATACTTGGTATGAACGGGGTTCCTCCCTCTTTATGGACAGTAAACCATCCCTTCCACAAATTAATTTTATCCATTGACTTATTAAGAATATTTTGAAGAGTGTGGGTGGGTGGGGACTTCTTTATTTTGCCATAAGTATGAATTAGATTTTACCTATGGCATGCAATTTCATAAAACATCTATGCAAGGATACCAGCAGATCAATGCCACCCTACTAAAACCTTGTCTTTCCCCTCTGTAAAATTCTCCCTCTTTGAGCCCCCGGCATGGGTAGTATTTTCTTCCAACCAACCACACACATACTCTTCTGTGCCAAAACCCACATAAAATGGTCCATCCCATTTCCGTGGTACTTCAGTGTATGTGGAGAGTGCACAGCAAATTAACTCTGGAGACAAACTATAAGGCTACGTTATTTTCCTGTTCTTTTTTTATATGTATTTTATTTATAACTTTCTAATACAGACAAATATGAACACAAGCAAAATCTGGTAAAAAGAACAAAGAAGAAAATCTTCTGGGCACCAAATTAAAAATCTAGCATAACAAAATACAGAAAACAAATGGAATAAGAGTAGGGAGAAAGTGAAGATAAGAGCACAGGAGGCATGAAACTTGGATGTGTATTCAATTTTTAGAACAAAGTTTCGGTAGGACTTTCTCAGGATTTCAGGTTCAATAGTAATGTCTTCAGTAATAATGCTACTCCATATTAAATGACAGGACAAAATCAAAAATGAGAATATTGGAAGCTAAGCTCAAAAACTGTCTGCAACAGTGCTGATTAGATTTTGGCAGCTTTTTTGGTATGGACATGAATAGAAGATCAATGAATTCTGAACCCTGTGTATACCAAGAAATACCACTACACATCTGCTGATCACGTGGGTGCCAAAAGCTTCACTGAAACAATGAAACCATCACAGATGGACAGAAACCGAACATCCATCCAGACCACCTGAAGGATCTAGCCAGAGATTGAGCCAGATGGCACTAGATCTGCAAGGAGGCTAAGTGCCTTTGGAATTTGCCATGATGATGAATAATCTCTTGTAGAGGTTTCCATTAGAAATATTGTAGAAGCCTTTCAGTTTTGCCTCCTCCAGAGTACGTTATATTAATCATTAATAGAAAACCTGTCTTTCTACATGTTTGTAAAGTGCCTAACACATTCTGGGCACAATATAATTAATAAATAACAATACCTTAAATTGATAGGTCTTGGTCAAACTTCTTTCTCCAGGCATTTCCTGTGCCTTTCATAGCTAATAAAATATTTCTTACACAATACTATGCCTGAGCAGGAAATTTTATGGATGGAAATTGCAAAATTTGCATTAAGCCAAAGGCTCATTCTAAAAGCTTAGGCCAAAAGTCTGCAAACACTTTACATGTGAGTAACTTTACATACGTTGAATTCAAGGGGAGTATTTATATACATGAAGCTACTCATGTGTATAAGTGTTTGCAGTATTGGAGGCCTTAGGGATCAAGTATGGTTTTTAAGAGCCTGATCGAGACTGGAGAGCATAGGATACTAAGTATTTAATTGCATTTCAGCAGAGCAATACTATGTGTTGATATACAGCACATAGAAGCAGCAACTCATTTAGTGACTTCCTGATACCTTACTAGTTCTCCTCAATGCAAGTTTTCCCTCTTATAGGATTTTTTGTCCACAATGTGGCTTTCTGAAGCCCTAATGCAAAACTGACTGTTCCTTTCTGTATCTCCCTCTGCTCAAGTTAATGAGCACTCTCTCCTCACTCTTACTGTGTTTTCCCTTTCTTACTCCTACAGAGGATATCACATTCTCACACTTGTCCTGCAAATCTGAGGTTCTCTACTGGAGCCTTTTGGGATGGTGTAGTTGACTTCGGGAATTGGTTGTGGGAAGCTAATGCAGCAGTGCTTAGAGTGGAACATAGGAGGTGGCAGCTGCTGTGCAGAATTCTTAAGGCTGGTTGAAAATTGAGACCTTTTTTAATTGGAAAACTTAAATATTGAAAGCTCTATAAGAGTGGAGCTCTACACTGAAACAGCTGAGGTGTCCTGGATGGCAGCCTCCTCTTTGTTTTCTTTCCCATGTCCCCCAGGTTGCAAAAGGAAGCTTCATTCTGACTCTGTGTCAGAGAGAAAGTCACCCTCTTCTTTGTTGACATCCTGAATTAGTGGAACTG
Source organism: Terrapene triunguis (assembly GCF_002925995.2). Taxonomy (NCBI): domain Eukaryota; kingdom Metazoa; phylum Chordata; order Testudines; family Emydidae; genus Terrapene; species Terrapene triunguis. The sequence continues at coordinate 7,291,196 of NW_020664399.1, forward strand.
TTGCAGTCCTGCTGAGCAAGTGGGGGGCTATAGCTGCAAGATCTCCTGGACCTCAGCACATGAAGAGCAGGGAAGGGCCAGGTCCAATATAGCCAATACTTGGCTATTCTGGCTGTGTGAGCATGTAACGTTCTGGAGAAGTAACTCCATCCAAGGACCATCACAGGCTCCATGGGTGTCCTTAACCTTACGGGAGGCTTGTCAGTGGGCTGTAGATTTGAGCCTTAGTGGAAGGAATGCAGCGCTTTGTTCTCTTTCATCTACTATTGCAGTGAAAATTTAGAAGCTTGTACTGAATATCACTCAGTTGAGTACTTAGATGAGTGCAAAAAAATCCCTGCTAAATTATATGGTCATTGTTTGCTTTATACAGTACCAATTTCAGAGATATTAAAGACCACCTCCAGTGTTCCCAAATCAAGACACTTAAATCAATCAATGAAATATCTGAGAACATTGTGGGGAGGATGGGGAGGTTTAGGTTGTATAGAAACCCCAGTGTACTGGATATTGGAAGATTTCATTATGTCTTTATTGCTAGATTTTAGTAATGTTGTTGAAATTTATATACTCTGTACTTGAGGGGATTCTGCTAATTTGTATTTCTCAAAAAGCACACTAGCTGCAATTTAATTACATTTTTAGGTCCATTTCTTTGATTAACAAGCTAATTTTGCTCCCATATGGCTTCTAAGATTTAACCCAATTTAATTTTTAAGACTTTATATCCCCTTAATCCTCCACCACAGAATAAACAGAAAATATTTACAGCAGAAAATATTTAATTCTGTTTCTGATCATGAGAACTTTCCTGCTCCTTTCCAGAAAGATATTTCCCCCGCTCCCTGAAATTACTTATAAAGCTCCTATGAACAGAGAAGGCAAAGGTCATGCTTGGACCTGGATTTTATTCATCCTATGGAATTGTCTGCTGAACCAAAATAAATCTGGAATCCACAATCCATTACAGATTTAATTAGAGATCTATAATTTATAACAAGTGCTTTCTCCAAGGTCTTCATATCCCATTTATTGTACTGTTTAAATTGATATGAGTAATAGCTACCTACTTTTTCCAAACACACTCGTAACAAATCACATACTTATGAACATAGATTAATAGAAATGTAGGGCTAGAAGGGACCTTGAGAAGTCATCAAGTCCAGTCGCTAGTGCTGAGGCAGGACAAAGTAAACCTAGACTATCCGTGAGAGATTCAACCTGTTTTTTAAAAACTTCCAATGATGGGGATTCCACAAACTCCCTTTGAAGTCTATTCCAGAGCTTGACTACTCTTACACTTAGAAAGTTTTTTCCAATATCTAACTTAATCTCCTTTGCTGAAGATTAAGCCCAGTATTTCTTGCCCTACCTTCAGTGGACATGGAGAACAATTGATCACAGTCTTCTTTATAACACCTCTCTACATGGTTGAAGACTGCTATCTGGTCCCCCCTCAGACTTCTTTTCTCAAGACTAAACATGCCCAGACTTTTTTAACCTTCCTCATAAATCAGATTTTCTAAACTTTTTATCATTTTCCTTGCTCTTCTCTGGCCTCTCACCTATTTTTCCTAAAGAGTGGCAACCAGAATTGGACACAGTATTTCAGCTGAGGCCTTATCAGTGCCAAGCAGAGTGGAACAGTTACCACTCATGTCTTATATGAGACACTCCTGTTAATACACCCCATAATTATATTAGCTTTTTTCACAGCCTCATCACATTATTGACTCATATTTGATTTGTGATACACTATAACCCCAGATACTTTCCAGCAGTACCACCACCTACTTAGTTATTTCCCATTTTGTAGTTATGCATTTGATTTTTCCTTCCTAAGAGAAGTACTTTGCACTTGTCTATGTTGAATTTCATCTTGTTGAATTCAGGCCAATATTCCAATTTCTCAAGGCCATTTAGAATTCTAATCCTGTCTTCCAATGTGCTTGGAACCCCTCACAGCTCGGTGTCATCTGCAAATTTTATAGGCATACCTTCTACTCCATTATCTGTGTTGTTAATGAAAATACTGAATAGTACATGACCCAGGTTGACCCCTATGGATCCCACTACATACGCCCTGCCAATCTGATAGCAAACCACTGATGACTACTCTGAGTACAGTATTTCAACCAGTTGTTCACGGGTCTCATAGTAATTTCAGCTAGACCACGTTTCCCTAGTTTGCTTATGAGAAGGTCATGTGGGACTTTGTCAAAAGCCTTACTAAAACCAAGATATATCACATCCACTGCTTCTACTTTATCTAGTAGGCCAATAATCCTGTCAAAGAAGGAAATTAAGCTGGTTTCACATGATCTGCTGTTAACAAATCCATTTTTGCTACTCCTTATAACCCTATTATCCTCTAGATGCTTACAAATTGATTGTTTAATAATTTGTTCCAGTATTTTTCCAGGTATCAAAGTTGGGCTGACTGGTCTATAATTCCCCAGGTCCTCTTTGTTCCCCTTTTTAAAGATAAGTACTATGTTTCCCCTTCTCCAGTTTTCTGGGACCTCACTCATCCTCCAGGAGTTCTAAAGATAATTGCTAATGGATCCAAGATTTCTTCAGTTAGTTCCTTAAATTCCTATTGTGAATTTCATCATGCCATGCTGACCTGAATACATCTAACCTATCTAAATATTCTATAACCCATTTCCCCCCGCCCCCCATTTTGGCTTCTATTCCATTCCCCTTGTTAATAATATAAATTGTGTTGGGTATCTGCTCGTGTCAAGGCTGTATCCCCACTTTGAACCTTAGGGTACAAATGTAGGG
>NW_020664399.1:7293992-7340565 GCF_002925995.2 Terrapene triunguis
GTCTCTGTACACAGAGAGCTGTTACCCTTCCCTTTATAGTTATGACAGCTCGCCATTAGCCTTTTTAGTGAAGACTGAATCAAAATAGGCATGAAGCTCAGCTTTCCTGATGTCATAAGTTATCAGTAGAAGATCTACATAGAGGACTTAAGTTTTTAGATTTAAGTTTAGAAAAGGCTACATTCTCTATTAAAATATTTTATTATGATGTGCTTCCTTGCAATGTATAGGAGAAGCTTTTTTATTTTTATTTATTTATTTGAGCAGGTGCATCAAGAAAAGGCCTAAAACACCAAATAATAATAATAATAATAAATTAAAAGGATCTAAGCTAATATTATAAGTGTAAATTTTAATTTTTTTCTTCCTCTTTTAATTGAGAGTAGTCCTCACTTAGGCTCCACTCCAGCAAAAGTGCTTAACTTTAAACACACACTTACATTAACATCAAGAGACTACTCCTCATCTAAGTGTTTTGCTAGATCAGGGCCTAATGGTACAAAAATAACAATCATTGAGATAAAAATGGGGAAATGTAGTGGTTAAAACTGGAAATTGGGAGTTAGGACTTTCGGGTTCTTTTCCAAATTGCACTACTGCCTCTGTGTGGGCTACATTGTGCCACCCTGACTCACATAAAACAGTAGCTTTTTCCATGAACACTTCCATTGATCTCTGTGAGATTACACAGTAAAGTGTTAGCAGAGAAAAGTATTTTTTCAGTGAGTCAGGGTTCCAAAAGCTGGCCTTGTGAAATCCTGGGTAAGGTACTTAGCCTCTGTCTGTTAAAAGGGAATATTTAGAGCTTGTTGACATTTTTTGTTGAAAGTCTTTTCTTTTTAAATTTAAAAATACTGTATTCATCAAATGGAAGTTTCCACAGGAAATGTCTAATTGTGAAGCTTTTCCTGAGGGAGAGCAAACAAGTCTTTAAAATTTTTTTTTTTTTGACAAAAACTGAAAACTTTTTCACCTTTGTTGAAATGTTTCATAGAAACAAAAAACATTTCCTGATCAGCTTTAAAAACACTTCCCTACCTAACAGAGTAGATAATTAAAAATAATTAGTTATTCTGTTTACAATTCTCTGAGATCCTTTGATGAAAAGCACTCAAACACAAAGTGCTAAAGCAATAATAGTATGATCTGTAAAATAGGCTGAGCATGCATAATAGAAGCTACATGCTTCCCTATGCTACTTTTCTGATGCAAATTAGTCCTCATCTAGACCACCTCCAGAGAAAAAGAGTTTCAGCTGCTGTGCGTTCATTCAGTATCTGACCTGTCAGCCGAGACTGCAGGCAATGACATCTATAGATTAGTATTCCATTTATCAGTCCCAGTTACGGGCTCCTAAACTAACTACAAAGAATGAAATTTAGAGATTTATAACACAGTGATATCAATTTTACTTATTGGTCTCTGTAGAATGTCTCTTATCTTCAGGGCCCAAATCACTTTTCATTGTCCTCAGGTCCATCAAAAAGATCAGAAGGCAAGATCTTGAAAATGGAAAAGCCTAGCTATTGACACAGTTTATAGGATTACCCCTTTTGTCTTGCCAAAATTCAGAGTCTAGTAGGTTGTTCCAGTTAGGAGAAGAAATTGGTTATAGATATTTTCTTCAATTGAGACTTGTTTATTTACAGTGGATGTACAAAGTCTTGCTTTTCCAAATGCAAGAGGAACCAAGATGAAATATGAGCAGCTTCTTAGCTTACAGCCACAAATCTCTTTAGCCAGCCCCAGACCCCCAAACTCTCTAGCTTTTTCCAGGGTCAGACACAATGCTTACAGGTTGCTTCTGGGCTTCCTTGTTTTTTGCCTCTGAGTCTCACTCAATTCTGTCTGTTCTCAGAGTGTTCTGCCTCCCCCCCTCCCGCAACACACACAAACACAAACACATCCTGGTCAGAACAATAATCAGTAGAACCCCCTGATTCCATGATGCTAGTTTCTGGGCATACCTACATTGCAGCTAGGAGGTGTGATTCCCTGCATGGGGAACTAGCATTCAAAAAATAGCAGGATGGACACAGTGGCACTGCAGGACCTGGGCTGGGCAACCCGCTTGAACTCGAGGATAGTGTGGGATTGGACTTGGGCAACTAGCCCAAGCCGCCACCAGTGCCGCAGTGTCCACACTGCTATTTTTAACACCCTAACTCAAGTCTGTCTACCAATGCTGGAAATCACACCTCCCAGCTGCAGTGTAGATATCCCTATCAGGCCTTGTTTAAGGTGTGGCCCCTTAAGTGTTTCTTACAATTTATCTTAAGTGAAGGATATGTCCACTCCTAATATCAAGGAGGTTTCCAATCCAGGCAGTCACCAGTACCTCTCAGCATAACAATATCAAAGACCATACCTTATGAATTTTTACAGTATTCAGTATAAATACAGTATTTTTATTCTATTGTATCTCCATTGGATGTCAGAAATATTTCCATCTAACTAATATATTTCTGTGTAACTTACCACAGCAGTCACTGTAGATAGTTTCTTGACTTTATTCCGTAATTCTGATGACATTGCATTTCATTTAATACATGAGTAAAATGTATGCCAATATATACTCTCCCTTTTGAACCTTTTATATTCCATTAAGCCATTTATTAAATGTGACCCCTCACATTTATTTAGTGCTTTTCTTCCATCTTTAATAGCTGCATTACATTTTTATTCCACCAAGGAACAGGGATTTTATTACCTTTGTAAGCAGATGGTTTAAGAGTGTTTTTACTAGCTTTTCTTATAGCGGCATTCACCACATTAGCATTAAAATGATCAATATCACCATCTGTATAAATCTTCCTCAGCTGTCTCACTACAAATCTTTTTATATAATCCCAGCTAACCTTAAGAAACTCTCTTTCAGAAGAAGAAACTCATTGTATCCATGCACCCCTCTTTGGAATTGTTTGGTTAGTTGGAAGATGATTGAGTCGCACTGTGTATAAATATTCCATTTGCAAATACACCAGGCCTGATAATCAGTTACCCTCTCCCTATATTTGGAGCAGCAATGAGGGATAAGAGGGGAGAGGCAAGCTGCTATTATGCTGCCTGTATTCTGGGGCTCTTCGGAGGCCTGCCCAGTCCCAGGTGTAAGTTAGATAGACTCAGAGTTGCCATAACATATGCTCTGCTTCCCATGGCACTCAGTGGGACCTAAGAAGCAGAAAATTGTTGAAGTACACTGCACTCTCATCATGACCCCTCACACTACTGGCCTGCCCCCAACAAGTTCCCTACACCAGGAACAGTGCTGGGAGCAGCACTGGTATAAAGCCCTTATGTTAGAACTGCACTCACTGGAGGGGAGGAGGGGGCCACTTCCTCCACTTTATACTGACAGGGCATCATAAAAATGGCTTAGAGTAACTAAGAACCAAGCTCGCTACATTCCATTGTGTTATTCAATATTGGTGGCACAAGTAGGCACTTCACATCTAGCCTTCCAAGAGCACACAATACAAGGCTAAACTGCTGGAAATGAAAAAAATAAAAAATAGCTAGTGCCACAGGAAAAACAACTGGACCTAAGCACAGGAATTACCTCCAGGATTTGTACATAAACCTAGAAAAGCAGTCACCTCCATCTAAAGTGGAATGTTGAATCAACATAGCAGCTGAGAACTCAGACATGGAAATGACAGCTCCAGACACTGCAAATATGCTATAAATTATGAGACTATAGCAGGGGTTGGCAATCTCTGGCATGCGGCTCGCCAGGATAAGCTTTACCTGTTATGACACTGATCTATAAGCATTCAAGATAATTTTCATCTAAGTTATCAGTGATTCGGAAACAGGTCATGCCATTTTTTTACATAGAGTGCCATACTTGATGTAATTAGACAGTTCTAAAACAAACTGGAGCTGAAAGGTATTTATTTGTGGACAGTTCCACAAATGGTCAGTCCAGATAGCCAATACTTTTATTAATATTTCAATACTGAGTTAGATCCAGCATCAAACCTACTAAGGAATATCATCTTGATCATTCTCCTCTTGTGACTATTCTTGATTCTGCTCAGCATCTCCATCTTTTGTGATGTTTCTCCATACTATCCTACCTGGAAGTCAGTATCATTACCTTTTTCATTGACACCTGATTCAAATAAAATTTTTAAGGAGACCAGGTAGAAATTAAGTTATGAAACACTATACTGCATTTTTAGTGCCTTCCTTAATTTCATAAGATTACAGAAGAAGTGCTACAAAAAAGAGAGAAAACAATAAGTGGGAGGAAATGGGGACAAAAAGCTGTGAAGTTTTCCCGTGATTTGAAGACTGGTTTGCTGCTCCCACAGCAGATGGAGGGACAGGGAATAGAAGAAAAGCAATCTCATTAGTGGTAATTCTATGGAGAAGAGCAGAGCTTGTTGTCTTAAACAAATTGAATGTTCTCTATACTTACACTATCAAAAACCATGAATGATCATAGAACATTTTAAAATTAACCTATGAAAATCCTATGCTGTGTTTTACAATTGATATCTGGCTGAGCAGGGGCGTGCACAAGTGGGGGCAAACAGGGGCACGAGCCTCCCAATAATTGGTGGGGCACAGAACTCCTCTGGCTCTGGGGCTAGAGGAGCTCTGTGACACCACCACTCCAAGTACTTGTGGATACATTTAATCAGATGGCTCCAAAGTGCATGGATTTTCATTAAAATGCTGTGTACTGCTGTTTATTTCTATGCATATGATGTATGTGCAAATCATAGAATATCAGGGTTGGAAAGGACCTCAGGAGGTCATCTAGTCCAACCCCCTGCTCAAAGCAGGACCAATCCCCAACTAAATCATCCCAGCCAGGGCTTTGTGATATGTTTATGTTGATATGGTTTAATGCAGGAGTTCTCAAAATGCGGGTCAGGACTCCTCAGGGGGTTGCAAGGTTATTACATGGGGGGGAGGGGTTTGTGAGCGGTTAGCCTCCACCCCAACCCTTGCTTTGCCTTCAGCATTTATAATGGTGTTAAATATATTTAAAAATGTTTTTAATTTAAGGGAGGTTGCACTCAGAGGCTTGCTATGTGAAAGGGGTCACAAGTACAAAAGTTTGAGAACTGCTGGTTTAATGTGTATAATGTGCGTGTTTAACATGCCCCTTCAAAAGGGTTCAAATTTAAATTCTTGCATATGTCCCTGTGGCTGAGCAAACTAATATTGTTTCCTTTTACTCTTGCCCCTTAAATTTCTTGGCCTCAGTGTTATCTCTAAAATGATTTGGCTATTTCAAGCAAACAATCAAGATTTTCTCATGCAAGCTTCCAGGAACTACTATATTAGTATGTTCTAATAACTGGTTGGGAGGGATGGACTGGTACTGCAACCTATATATGGCCATCATGATTTCACTAAAGATCCCTAACATATTTTTAGCAAAAACAATGAAATAAAGGTCCAGAACAATGTAATCCACATACCTTCTGGGTGTGGTGTTGTGTCCCATCTAGTGGCACTGAGATCACTTAGAGAGAGTTAAATGTATCTGCTCTACAGCCTGAGCTCACAGGCAGTTGGCTTTTAGCTCATGGGGTAGAGGCTCATGCATTAAGCTCCACAGATCGCAGGTTCAGTCCTTCCTGCCGATGACCAGGGTCTGTCAGCGTTACAACAGCAATAGGATACAGTATGTAGCTTAAGAACAAGATGGTGATTTAAAGTCTCCCAACTTCATGTTTACTATTTGGCTGTGTCATAAAGTGGCCCCACCTAGAGCACCCTACAGTAACAGGCTGGGGCAGAACAAGTATGAATACCTCAATTTCCCTTCTTCGGAGTCCCCAGTAACTCCATGCAGACTTTTTTGATACCGTAATATCATTCTTTGGGACAGTTTATTACCAAAACATAGTTCAACATAACACATTTTTCTCACACCCTATGTAAATAGTACTTAAAATTCCCCATCTTTCCATCAGTGTAGTACAGACCATGTTCCAGTGTCTTCTGCGTCTCCTGGGGCTCTTCTTCAGTCATCCCTGCCCTTTCAGCTAGAGTGCAACCCTATTCTTCCCAGTAAGAGCCACACACCACAGATTCTCTACTGGGAATTTTTTCTCACCAAGGGACTGTCCCTAACTGATCCTCCTGGGTCTTAGCCCTCTCTGGCCTTCTGGCTCAAACACTCCAGCATGAAGACATCAGCAGGTAAGCTCTGCTGCTCCCTTGCCTTCAGCTCTCTCTGGCCCTTGGTCCCCCACTCCAGCTTAGAGCCAGCAGGCACCTTCCTGTGCTGTTCTCTGACTTCCAGCCCTGCTTTTCTGGCTTGTGGCAGTCAACCAACAAACCCCTCTGCTGCTCTCGTGCCTTCAGCTTTCTTCCAGGAATCTCCAGGTTTCTGGAAATGCTAGATGGTCAATCTCTCTCTCTCTCTCTCTCTCTCTCTCTCTCTCCCCCAAGCTCCTCACACCTGCTCTATTTCCCACCTGATGTTCCCTGTGAGTCCCAAGGCACTCCTTCCATTTATATGGCCCAGGTGCACACTCTTAAGCCCAATTGAGATCAGCTAACTAACAAGTTACAGGTGCACTGGCCTCTTCTCTCTTAATAGGACAATGTTACTCTGTGACAGATTGCAGTGTTGAAATGAACAACAAGTTTTTTCCAATGGCCAACAATGAAGAAAGAGATGCTAAGGACCTCTAATCTTTCCATAGATACAACAGATGCCATTAAATGGCACTTAGCTAATACCTTCTCTTTTTATCAGTATCGTGTGTCTGGTCCAGAATTAGAAGATGATTAAAATTTTGAATAGTCTTTCTTCATAAACATCCTTGAAGTGCTATGAACTACAAAGTTCATACTATACAAGATCACTCATAACCAAAATTGTAACTAAAGGAATAATTAAGGCCCTACAGCTGTCCAACAAGTCAATAAACAACAATCAATCTGTTTTTCATTATTTACAGTTAAGACAAGTTACCTTATTGCCATCCAATTTTACCAGAGCCTTTAGCTTAATTATAGCTAGTATAACTACCTCAGGGTTATGTATTTATAGGTGCCTAATGGCACTATATTACAAAAAAGGGCCTAAAGAATTCTCTAAAGCTCAAAGCAAATCTTAGCATCACACTACAGAGAAATTTGGCAGAATAGTTGTTTGGAGGTTTAATAAAAAATGATTTGCACTTTGATTCTGTAAAATAATCTTATATTGAATTATACTGCTTTATCAAGACCCATACAACAAACTCCACACAATATGCTCCCTGTTACAGGTCAGATTGTCCTCCAGTAATTCTGATTCTTACCTAGCCCCATTACCATAGTACCTGAATGTCTCCAAATCCTTAATGTGTTTACCCTCACCATCCCCTCTGTGAGGTAGGGAAGTGTTATTATCCCCATTTTACAGATGGGGAAATAAGGCACAAAGAGACTTAATGACTTGCCAAAGGTCACACAGCAAGTCTATCATAGACCACAGAACTAAACCTAGGTCTCTAGAGTCACAGACTAATACCTTACCCACTAGATTCTCCTTCCTCAATGATATACAACAGCTCAGCAGAATGCAATCAGTCTCCTGTATCTTATTCAGAAGTTAAGTACAGGTGAAGTCCTTCCCCGCATGCCTCCAAATTTAGAGAGAGTATTTGGACATGTAGACCCTTTCCATCTTTTTATCAAGCATAAGTTATTTGATGTTGTCAAATCACAATCTTTGAAAAATATCTGGCATAATTAGCATTCATGGGAGTGCTGGCTTCAGTGTATGCAAATCTGTCTCCTTCCTCTACATTTGCTTCACTACACAATGTTTATTTGCATGTGCATGCACCTCTGTCTGATACATTAGTATAAGTTTATAATGTGCATTAAAGGCTAACCTGTTTGATGTGAGGTAGATAACATCATTGTACAGAAAACAAAGCTGTAAAGATGTTATTAAAATACTGCTCCTCTCTTCTGAGAGACTGTATTAATGCTCTGTGTTTGATGTAAAGATGAGGAATATTGCATTATATCAATAAATATAGACTTTTTTTTCAGGAGGCATCATTTTAAAGTACCATTAATATGTATCTACAATGTTTAACATTTTACTTTTGTTGATTAATAATTCACCTTTTCAGTCTGCTGACAATTTTCTCAAAACAAATAAACCATTAAAGCTTCTGAAACCACTGAATTCAGGACCCTTAAAATTATTTTTTTTTGAATGGTTAGAAATTAGAGAGCAAATGATGCTTAGGATACCTGTATTGACACAATCAGAGAAAAAGCAAATGCTGCTATTCAGAATTTCTCTACACACAAGAAAAGAAAATAAGAGAGAATTACAGAATTCCAGATGAAAGGCTATGTCCAGGAAGTTAGGGGAATGCATTTGTCTTATGGCATTTGAATTTTCTGCCTGGATTAACACAGCCAGTGGGGTCCTGCTGGCATTTCAGCTGAACATATTTTGTTTAAAAATTAAATACCACATATAGTGTTATAGGAACCTTTCCTATGTATGGTAAAAATGTCTTTAAAACCATGAAAGCACTTTCAGGTTTGTAAAAGTTTCTATTTGGCATTTTTCCTGTTTATTTTAAAAATACATTTTAAGTCAATTTAATGCTCATAGAAAAGATTTCAAATTAGCAAACCTGTAAAATTAAATTCTCTGTTTATCCATGGACAAGATTTACCATGGCCAGTGATAGTACAAACATCCCACAATGATCCACCAGATGACCTCAACCATACAGCAGATACAGCAGTGCAAGCTTCCTACGCTATCCCACTAATCCTCCTATCTTGAGGGATAAGCTCTGAGGGGGAGAAGATAGTTCAGCCCAATGGCTCTCCTACAATTTTTTCACTTGGTATGCACATACTGAACCACTCTCACTTTAAATTAGCATTGTGCCACTCAAATTCATCCCGGTGACCCCTCGATCATGACTTAGAGACCACAGGGCCAAATTTCAATCACAGCGCCACTCAATTTGGGGACCATCTCAAACAGTGGACCCAGGGCAAACTGCCCATTTTGTCCCCACCCACTCAGGTGGCCCTGCCCCTGTGAATGGCTTGCACCATGCATAATGTGTATATATCTGTGGGAGCCACCTGTTTCAGACTTCCAGCCCAATCCTGTTCGCACTGAAGCCAAATGCAAAGCTCACATTGACTTCAGCAAAAACAGATTCTTCATGATCATTTAGTCTTTGGCAAATGACTGTCTGTCTGTTTCTCTGACTGTCAAAAAGTTGACTGATTTGATGGTTTGTCAAATGGACATCTGTTCACCTTGACAACAAGACAACAAATCATTTCACATAGGCCACAAATGTCAGAGAGGAATAAACCTTCAGTTACAACTAAGCCATCTGATCTAATTAAAAAAAAAAAAAAAAAAACTTTTGAATTATTTCTTCTTAGCCATTAAGCTGGTAATATTTCTTTGAAATATAATGAAAGATTTAATAAAAAATTGCCATTGTCCAGGTCCTTGTTCCAACTCTGACTGGCATTTTGTGCTGTTTTAAAGAAAGGGAAAAAAAAAACATTGAGTAATCTCAAAATGTCTTTGAAGTTGTTTTCATCAATATTTCATTCTTCTTTTACATTTCTAAATAACTGCCTCTGCTGTGAACTCAGGGAACACAGTTGGAATTTCATTTGATCATTTATGATTTGGAAAAACATCATCATAAGCAGCATTATGATCATCAAAGTGGCAACTCTTTAACTTCTATTTCAGTTCAATTACTCAGGGATATATTATTGTTAGCAGTATGTATGCATGTTAAAGGAAGACTATAACCCTGAGTGAGTGAGTGAGTGAATGAGTGACAGGTAAAATTCTTTCATGAATTAAAAAAATATTTAAAAGATTTATTTAAAAGAGAGAGAGAGAGAGAGAGAGAGTATAGGTCTCATTCTCTCTCCTCATTTTCTCAGTAAAATAGGAGATTTGCTATTAACTTCAATATGAGAGAATCTGGCCACAAACTGTTCACGTCTCAACACCTGAAGGAGTTATTAAGTTTGTAATTTCAAGGTTCAGTAGTAAGGCCCTGATTCAGGAAGGCACTTAGTTAAGTGTAACTTTAAACATGTAGTAAATCCCCTTGGACTACTCAGGGCCCAAGATGGTATTTTATATGTATTTATCAATGTTAAATAATAATAAAATAGAGAGAGATTAATTATGAGAGGTTAAAATGTGTTGATTATACTGTTACATACTTCTAACCATGTTGTTTCTTCCTGTAGAGAAACCCATGGGAGGTCTAACGCTACTTGAAAAACTCTGAACAATTGTGGAGTTTCTGAGGCATCAGATGTTCAGAAGATTGGGGTTTCTCTCCTGGTGGAATGAACCGGAGATTTCACCTTCCTGTCTCATAGATGACTGTGAGGAAATCCACAACTATTGGGGATCACCATACAAATGCTAGGATGTTCTTGAAGACTGCCACGCACTCCATCCTAGGATTTACCCACCCCAATCTGGCAATGAAGCACAGTTGTTCCCAGAGGAGCAGTGCTGCCAGTGCCTCATTACCTGAAAATGTCCATAAGCAGTTTGTCAATGGAAAATGAAAATTAGATGAGCTAATGCAGACAGAATGCTCATAGGTAACCTCCTGTGGTTTCACCATAGGTGATAACACTTGGACCAGCTCTTAACTGGCCACAGTGTTTTAGCCAGCAAGCTATTTAAAAAAATATGTTTGACAGGGAAAATAAAGATAGACAATAAGGTGGACTAAAAGGGCAGATAAGTCAATATTTGGAAAATTTGAACACTTTGAATACAAATGAGCTAATCTAAATTATATGGATCCTAGGGTATTGAGGCAATTAGCAAATACATTTACTAGGAACAGTTTTTGTTTGTTCTTTTAAGTTATAGACAACTTGTGAAAGTATAAAAGAATGGAATAAAGAAAGTGTGCTACTCATCTCCAAAAAAGGAATGACTAAATTACTATTCTATAAAATGACATCCTATATCCCTAACAAAATTATGAAATAACTAGTGGGGCAGATAAGGGGAATCACCAAATTACTAGAGGATAACGGAACCATGAGCAATCAGCAGCACAGGCGTACAAAGAACAGATCTTGCTTGATGAATGTTGTGACAATCAGGATCCAGACACCCAAAAGGGAGAGCAGAAGGTTTAGGCCCCAGAAATGAGCAGCTGAACCAACTGATTGCATTCTGTATTGTTTTACTATGGAAGTAAATCAAGTAAGAGCTTTTATGAAAGCTTGTAATGTTCTGAACTTGATGGTCATTAATACACACACACACACACACACACACACAGTGGTTATGAATTTATGTATCTGTGTATATAGAGAACTACGCTCATAAACTTTGGCTCCACCTCACAGAAGGGCAGTAAGCAATAATACAGGGAAAGGCACCTCTGAACAAGGTGTTTACACAAAACTAGATTCAAATAGCAATCCATTGTACAACACAGGAAAAGACAATGGTAGACCATTAAAGTTAATTGGAAGACATTGAGACATCCTGGCTATCCACTCAAAAGGGAATTTCCCCCAATCTGAATAACCATGAATCACCATGGCAGGAGACCCCCCCCCCAAAAAAAGGTGTGTGTGTGGGGCGCCTTTTAAAGAGAATGCTTGAAACTGAAGATTTAATCCAGAAACTGAGGCCTGGTCTACACTACGATTTTAGGTCGAATTTAGCAGCGTTACCTCAATTTAACCCTGGACCCGTCCACACGACGAAGCCCTTTTTTTCGACTTAAAGGGCTCTTAAATCAATTTCTTTACTCCACCTCCAACAAGGGTATTAGCGGTGAAATCGGCCTTGCCGGGTCAAATTTGGGGTAGTGTGGATGCAATTCGACGGTATTGGCGTCCGGGAGCTATCCCAGAGTGCTCCATTGTGACCGCTCTGGACAACGCTCTCAACTCAGATGCACTGGCCAGGTAGACAGGAAAAGGCCCGCGAACTTTTGAATTTCATTTCCTGTTTGGCCAGCGTGGCGAGCTGATTAGCACAGGTGACCATGCAGAGCTCATCAGCAGAGGTGACCATGGAGTCCCAGAATCACAAAAGAGCTCCAGCATGGACCAAACGGGAGGTACGGGATCTCATTGCTGTATGGGGAGACGAATCTGTGCTAGCTGAACTCCGTTCCAGTAAACGAAATGCCAAAACATTTGAAAAAGTCTCCAAGGGCATGAAGGACAGAGGCTATAACAGGGACTCGTGGCAGTGCCGCGTGAAAATTAAGGAGCTCAGGCAAGCCTACCAAAAAACCAGAGAGACAAACGGCCGCTCCGGGTCACAGCCCCAGACATGCCACTTCTATGATGAGCTGCATGCCATTCCAGGGGGTGCAGCCACCAGTACCCCAACCCTGTGCTTTGACTCTGTCAATGGAGTAGGACGTAACACAGAAGCAGGTTTTGGGGATGAGGAAGATAGCTCACAGCAAGGAAGCAGAGAAACCAGTTTCCCCAACAGCCAGGATCTGTTTCTCACCCTGGACCTGGAGCCAGTAACCCCCGAACCCACCCAAGGCTGCCTCCCGGACCCGCCAGGCGGAGAAGGGACTTCTGGTGAGTGTACCTTTGTAAATATTACACATGGTTTAAAAGCAAGCGTGTTTAATTATTAATATTCCCTGGCATTCGCGGCAAGTACAGCTATTGGAAAAGTTTGTTAACGTGTCTGGGGATGGAGCGGAAATCCTCCAGGGACATCTCCATAAAGCTCTCCTGGATGTACTCCCAAAGCCTTTGCAAAAGGTTTCTGGGGAGGGCAGCCTTATTCTGTCCTCCACGGTAGGACACTTTACCACGCCAGGCCAGCAGCACATAGTCGGGAATCATTGCAGAACAAAGCATTGCAGTGTATGGTCCCGGTGTTTGCTGGCATTCAAACAACATCCGTTCTTTATCTCTCTGTGTTATTCTCAGGAGAGTGATATCATTCATGTTCATATGGTTGAAATAGGGTGGTTTTATTAAGTGGACATTCAGAGGTGCCCGTTCCTGCTGGGCTGTTTGCCTGTGGCTGAATAGAAATGTTCCCCGCTGTTAGCCACGCAGTGGGGGGAGGGGTTAAGCTATCAAAATGCAACCTTGTAATGAAAGCACATGTGCTATGTAATGTTAACAGCAAGGTTTATCGTGAAAGAGTGTATCCATTTTTCTATAAAATGTGTCTTTTTAACTACCACTCTCTTTTTAACTACCATATGTTTCTCCTTCCCAGAGGCTAGCGAAGATTAGAAGGCAAAAAAAATGCACTCGGGATGAAATGTTCTCTGAGCTCCCACACTGACAGAGCACAGCAGAATCCATAGAGGCAGACAATGTCAGAGTGCAGAAAAGCACAATATGAACGCGAGGAGAGGTGGCGGGCTGAAGAGAGTAAGTGGCGGGCTGAAGATGATAGGTGGCATCAGCTTGCTGACAGAAGGCAGGAGTCAATGCTCAGGCTGCTGGAGCATCAAACTCATATGCTCCAGTGTATGGTTGAGTTGCAGGAAAGGCAGCAGGAGCACAGACCACCGCTACAGCCCCTGTGTAACCAACCGCCCTTCTCCCCAAGTTCCATAGCCTCCTCACCCAGACGCCCAAGAAAGTGGTGTGGGGGCCTCCGGCCACCCAGCCACTCCATCCCAGAGGATTGCCCAAGCAACACAAGGCTGGCATTCAATAAGTTTTAAAGATTTTAAGTTTTAAAGTTTTAAAGTGCAGTGTGTCCTTGTCCTTCCCTCCTCCCCTACCCCACCCAGTGCTTCCCGCCTCCCTCACCCCTCCCGGGCTACCTTGGCAGTTATCCCCCTATTTGTGTGATGAATTAATAAAGAATGCATGAATGTGAAGCAACAATGACTTTATTGCCTCTGCAAGCAGTGATCGAAGGGGGGAGGGAAGGGTGGTTAGCTTACAGGGAAGTGGAGTGAACCAAGGGGGGTGGGGAGGGTTTCATCAAGGAGAAACAAACAGAACTTTCACACCGTAGCCTGGCCAGTCATGAAACTGGTTTTCAAAGCTTCTCTCATGTGCCCCACGCCCTCCTGTACTCCTCTAACCACCCTGGTGTCTGGCTGCACATAATCAGTGGCCAGGCGATTTGCCTCAACCTCCCACCCCACCATAAACGTATCCCCCTTACTCTCACAGATATTGTGGAGTGCACAGCAAGCAGTAATAACAATGGGAATATTGGTTTCGCTGAGGTCTATCTGAGTCAGTAAACTACACCAGTGCACTTTTAAACATCCAAATGCACATTCTACCACCATTCTGCACTTGCTCAGCCTATAGTTGAACAGCTCCTGACTACTGTCCAGGCTGCCTGTGTATGGCTTCAACAGCCATGCCATTAAGGGGTAGGCTGGGTCCCCAAGGATAACTATAGGCATTTCAACATCCCCAATGGTTATTTTCTGGTCTGGGAAGAAAGTCTCTTCCTGTAGCTTTTGAAACAGACCAGAGTTCCTGAAGATGCGAGCGTCATGTACCTTTCCCGGCCATCCCACATTGATGTTGGTGAAACGTCCCTTGTGATCCACCAGTGATTGCAGAACCATTGAAAAGTACCCCTTTTGGTTTATGTACTCGCTGACTTGGTGCTCCAGTACCAAGATAGGGATATGGGTTCCGTCTATCGCCCCACCACAGTTAGGGAATCCCATTGCAGCAAAGCCATCCTCTATGACCTGCACATTTCCCAGAGTCACTACCCTTGATATCAGCAGCTTTTTGATTGCGTTGGCTACTTGGATCACAGCAGCCCCCACAGTAGATTTGCCCACTCCAAATTGATTCCCGACTGACCAGTAGCTGTCTGGCATTGCAAGCTTCTAGAGGGCTATCACCACTCGCTTCTCAACTGTGAGGGCTGCTCTCATCTTGGTATTTTGGCACTGCAGGGCAGGGGAAAGCAAGTCACAAAGTTCCATGAAAGTGCCCTTACACATGTGAAAGTTTCGCAGCCACTGGGAATTGTTCCAGACCTGCAACACTATGCGGTCCCACCAGTCTGTGCTTGTTTCCTGGGCCCAGAATCGGCATTTGACGGCATGAACCTGCCCCATTAACACCATGATCTCCACATTGCCGGGACCCGTACTTTGTGAGAAGTCTATGTCCATGTCCTCATCACTCTCGTCACCACGCTGCCGTCGCCTCCTCACCTGGTTTTGCTTTTGCAGGTTCTGATTCTGCATATACTCCAGGATAATGCGCGTGGTGTTTACAGTGCTCATAATTGCCGCGGTGATCTGTGCGGGCTCCATGATCCCAGTGCTATGGCATCTGCGCTGAAAAAAGGCGTGAAATCATTGTCTGCCGTTGCTCTGACGGAGGCAGGGGAGACTGACGACATGGCTTACAGGGAATTAAAATCAACAAAGGGGGTGGCTTTGCATCAAGGAGAAACACAAACAACTGTCACACAGAATGGCCCCCTCAAGGATTGAACTCAAAACCCTGGTTTTAGCAGGCCGTTGATTTCATGGAGGGAGGGAGGGAGAGCAAATGAATACAAAACAAATCGGGTCTATTTCTTGTTTTGATCCACTCCATCTATCTTTTACATCTTAGGCTGGCAGCAGATGGTGCAGTACGACTGCTAGCCATCGTCATCTCCTGGGTGCTCAGCAGAAGATGGGAATGACCTGGCTGAGTCACTCCCATGTCTGCCCAGGCACCCCTGACCGACCTCACCGAGGTCGGCTAAAAGAGCACCTAGGAGTATGACAACGATGGCTACCAATTGTAATGCACCGTCTGCTGCCAAAAGGCAATGAGCTGCTGCTCTGTAGCAATGCAGTCCCACGTCTGCCAGCACCCAGGAGACGTACGGTGATGGTGAGCTGAGCGGGCTCCATGCTTGCCATGGTATGGAGTCTGCACAGGTAACCCAGGAAAAAAGGCACAAAACGATTGTCTGCCGTTGCTTTCATGAAGGGACGGAGGGAGGGAGATGGGGGCCTGACGACATGTACCCTGAACCACCCGCGGCACTGTTTTTGCCCCATCAGGCATTGGGATCTCAACCCAGAATTCCAATGGGTGGCGGAGACTGCAGGAACTGTGGGATAGCTACCCATAGCTACTGACAGTGCAATGCTCTGGAAGTCGACACTAGCCTCGGTACTGTGGACGCAGCCCGACGAGTTAATGCACTTAGAGCATTTTGTGTGGGGACACACACAATCGACTGTATAAAAACGATTTCTAAAAAACCGACTTCTATAAAGTCGACCTAATTTCATAGTGTAGACATACCCTGAGAGACAGACTCTAGGCAGGAAGTTGTCCATGAAAGGCTCGATTTCCCCTATAGCTAGGGGGTGTACTGGGAAACGGTTCAAAGGTAATAGGTAACTTGTATTAGGAAAGGGATTTTTATCTAATATGGAATTGTAAAGCCTAAGGTTGTGTTTTTATGTTTATTTTCTATGTAACTTGTATATGTCTCTGTCCCCTTACTCCACTTTTGAATCTTTGGCATTTTTCTATTAAACATACTTTTTGTTTATTTTTGTCTCAGATATGTTGTTGGTGTCTGAACTGTGTGTAGTGTGTGCCAAAGTGAACTGATAAATGGTGGGGGCTAGTTTGACACCTTTGGGGTGATGAACCAGAGAGGAACAGACTGAATATCTGGTAGTAGAGGACTCAGGGAAGACAGATTTGGTGAGACTTGGGACTGGAAGGGCTGTTGGTGTCACCCTGGAAAAAGTAAGTAGGCTAGAGGAAGCCAGGGTAAGACCTTGTGCTTGTGGGTTGGCTACTGGTGTCAGGGATCTGAGCCACAGCAGCACAGAATTAAGGCACCCCAAGGTTACAGGATAAGCCATGACAAAACCCCTTATTGGTCTGGGTCAGGGATCAACAACCTTTGGCCCGCTGCCCACCAGGGTGAGCACCCTGGCGGACTGGGCCAGTTTGTTTACCTGCCGCATCTGCAGGTTCGGCCAATCACGGCTCCCACTGGCCACAGTTCACCGCTCCAGGCCAATGGGGGCGGTGGAAAGCAGCGCGGGCCGACGGATGTGCTGGCCGATGCTTCCCGACGCCCCTATTGGCCTGGAGCGGCGAACCATGGCCAGTGGGAGCCACGATTGGCCGAACCTGTGGACGCGGCAGGGAAACAAACTGGCCCAGTCCGCCAGGGTGCTTATCCTGACAGGCCGCGTGCCAAAGGTTTCTGATCCCTGGTCTGGGTGATCCGCAAAATGTCACAATGGTGTCGTCATTGCAGGAGTTGCACGCCAATATCAACAAACTGATGTTCACACTGCACACACTTTCTAAGCAGACACTATAGATTCCAAGTGAAGGAGCAAAGTACAAGCTTACAATTTATTATTTTCTTTTGTTTATTTCAGGTTGGGAAATACGACAAGGAAAAGGGAAAATGAGCCCTTGGACACAATGGATAAAAAGCATCTTTGAAGCTTATGTTTGACATATGTTTACCCCACAAGGGGAAATCAGCGGAGGAGCTGAGAACCCTGCTCAGTGAGTATTTCAAACAGCCGGAGAAGGGGGCAGGGGGAAATGACCCAGGGTTGGGAATCCATCCAGATATTAATCCCATTCATGAGACAGCTGCTCAGGTAAAGCTGGCCAAATTGCAGCTCTGTAGGACAAGGAGGCACATGAGCTCCAAGTGCAGATGGTAGAGCTGAACATCTGAGAGACAGCAAACACTGAGGAGTCAGAGGAGTGGGTCCACCAGCAACAAATGGCAGCAATTGAAGCAGAAGAAAGAGCAAATAAGCGGCAAATGGAGACACAGGAAATGTAGCTCAAGTAGCGGAGCAGCAGAAAGGTATTCCCCAGGCCTTGCATAACTCTCTCAGAACTCATCCAGATGGGACAGACTGCCAACTTTTAAAGACTCTGTCTGTATCATAGAATATTTAACTCTTTTTTGAAAGAATATGCCAGGTCAATTGCATCCAAAAGGATAAATGAATGTCTGTACTGAACCCCAAAATTTAGGGTAAAGCAAGTCTTTATTGGCTGTATTGCTAAGTTTTCAAATTGTGTCAGAATCATACTGTTTAAGGTTTAGCCTGCAAGCATGCAATTGACCTTGCTGACAGAGAGGAGGGAGCCCCCCCCCCCAGGCTGGTAAGATACAGAAAGCAACTAAAAGAATGTTGCTGGAAACAGGAACATCTGATCAAAGTGTAGACACTCTTAACCCAGAAAGAACAAATCATAACCCTCTAGGAAAAGGAGGCAGGGAAGGACCCAGTGCTGGGAGTGGGGAACATAGGGTAGCCCCAAGAGGGGAGATGGATTTTTTTTTTTTGCATATGTACAGTCCTGGGGTTGGGAGATAGCCCCACAAAGGGCTAACCAATATGCAGGATTCCCCCTGAAGCCTTATCTCACCAGACCCTGAGGTACCAAAATCCCAGAAACATGATTAGATTAAGAACCCAGGTTGGAGGGAAAGGAAAGTCAATAAATGAGTATATGTAAAGGTTCAAGAAAGAGTTTAAGTGACACAATGGGTAATGAACAAACCAACCTCAAAACCAGACTGTCTGAGCAGAAGGCATGGTATGATCAAGATACTTGTAAACATCCATCTGTAAAAAAAAAAATGTGGTATTAATATTAAACATTGTGATAAGGATTTTGATACTGATGTTAAACCTTGTGATAAGATACATTATGTACAATTTTTGTGAAAAGCCTCTGGACATGCTAGACTAGTCCACAGAGTGTTAAAAGATGCATAAAACTTTGGAAGGGCACATATGGGTAACACTACAAGGTTTAGTAACACTTGGGAATTATATTGTTAAAACTCAAAAGGATCCTACCACACACTGCCTTCAAGTTAGTCAGTAACTAACATTCTTGCAGTAAACAAAGGGACGGGGAGGCAAGACACACTGTACCTTAAAGTAGTGCCCTATGCCCCCATATTCATCATTCATATATATTTGTGATATTTCATACAAAGGATGCCATGTAAGATATCATAGGAAAGGTCATGATCTGCTGAAATCCATTGTTCTGTCAAAATATGTATATCATTAGTGTGTATGAATTTATGAGATTTTGCAGTATGGTGGTTATTGATATATGTGATGAGTTTGGGAGTTGCCCAATGCTAGTTCTCCAGTGACAACAACAAAGGAGATGACCAACACCCAGGTGGGCATTGAACAATCATCACCAGCCACTGACCAGCAGGGAAATAGTAAATAGTAGATTTACAATTCAATGACAGTTGCACAGGACCACTCCAGGGAGATTGCTCAACCCTGTGAATCAGCAAGGCCAACCAGCCATGCCTGGGCTAGTTTCTTTCCAGGGACATGGAATAAGAGTATAAAATAAGGGACAGTGAACAGCATCATGAGGGCAACTTTCTCCTCCACTACCTATGCTGAAGGCAACAAGAATACTGGGAAGACAAAGACTTGAACTGAGAAGCCCAGGCTTAAAGGGAAAGCCTATATATTAAAGACTGTAATCTACCTGCGACATCCAGTGGGGTGAGAAAAACTTTGATCCAAATACTGCTTAGTCTAATAAGGTTTAGTATTTAGACTATGTGGTTATTTTTTAATTTTCTTTGGTAACTACATACTGACCTTTTATGCCTATTACTTATAATCATTTAAAATCTATCTGTTGTCAATAACCTTATTTTTATGTTTTATCCTTACCAGTGAGTTTGTCTAAAGTGCTTGGGAAATCTGTTCAGGTTACAAAGGTTGGTGCAAGTCCATATTCCTTTGACGAAGTGGTGAACTAATTAATAAACTTTCATTGTACAAAAAATGGTCTGGAGCAGTGAAAAAAACAGTATATTCCTGGGGTGCAAGGCTGGGGGCTTGGAAGATTTGCTGGTGTGATTTATGAGTGGCTCAGGGAGCATTTGTGCAATTTAGCTGTGTGTGTCTCTGCATCCTGGTGGCTGAGTGAAAACAGTGCCTGGAGGAGTTTGCTGCTTGTCACTGGCAACACATTGTGAGAGACAGTCCAGGCTGGAGAGTTAAGGCGGCACAGCAGTACCACAGTTCCAGGCTGTACACTGGGGATCCCATCACACTGCATACTTGGTGCCTCTCAGAATTCGGTTCCTAAGATCTAATCCACAACCCACTGAAGTTAGTGGACTTTGTATCAGACTCTAAATAAAGAAATCCTAACAAGCTATAGGCCTGCAGTTCTTAAATATCCCAAACTCTCACTGATGTCAATGAGTGGTGTCAATGAAGGGCATGCAGTTTCAGTCTTTGTAAGACTTAAAAAACTTCCTGAAATCTTTTTGTGGTAAAGCTGAATGGAGTCTTTGACAATGCCTCAAACACTATAGACCATCAAATGAAATGTTTATATTTCCAAATTTTTTGTAGTGGGAGGATCTCTTCTTGTTTATTGTATCTGTGTGGGTTTTTTTATATTTGGAGAAATACATAGGTAATTCTCCTTCCATTTATTTTCACTTTACCAACCACAGAACACAACTGAGCATAGGATTTTATGGGAATAACTCTACTAAGCAGCACTGTGTGAAGTTAGTGACAATAATACCATATGGTATATATTTGTCTTCACTTTTATGTCTTCTTTAAGGTCATTGTCATACACAGTTCTAAAATTAAAGTTTTGTCTTTTATTTCTTGTTTTTGAAGACCAACTATTTTTTTCCTCTTGCACCAGAGGATAATTTTATGATACTGATTTTTTTTTGGCCTTTAGCTTCTGTCTACTCGCGCTCTCCTTCTTCCATTCTCTCCAAATCCCTTCTCATCTCAGTTCCCCTGAACCAGCATAACTCACTTTATCTTCAGATAATTCAGAGGATAGGAAATTATAAGAAAGTGAGGTGTGGCGTGGGCTGAGGAGGCTTACCTGGAGCAAGGTGCGCCCACTGGTGGTCGGGGGTGCCCATCCGCTGGGTGCCGATGCTGCCTCCTGCCCAGCCTGGGCTGGGACCCTCACACTCCCCAGCCTCCGCATTCGAATAATGAGAGGGCAGCACCCTCCTGCCTGTGCTGCCCCAGGCTTGGCAGGGGCCCAAGAGCCCAGGGAGGAGGCGGGGGCCACACAATCTGTGCGTTGGTGCCACGGGGGAGCCCATCTGTCTGCGCAGCAGCCAGAAACCCCTGACCCGGGCCTGCCAATTCCCCCCCCCCCACAGCTATGCCAAATGGTATGAACCACTGGGGGAAGGCGGGGACAGACAAACCACACTGCCTCCTGCTCGCTAGCTGCCTCTGCCTGCTCTGCTCAAGGCAGATGGCTGCTGTCCTCATCCCATCTGACATCGTGATGTTGAAGCGTGGAGCCCCCTAAAGCACGGGGCCCAGAGCGGTTGCCCCAATTCGCCCTACCCAAGGGACGGCTCTGTCAAGACCATCCTTTACAGGTGTTTGTCTAACCTGCTCTTTAAAATCTCCAATGATGGAGATTCCACAACCTCCCTAAGCAATGTGTGGCTATAAGCTTTATTTACTGCACACGATTCAAACCCTTCCTCAGGGGCTTTTCTATGGCACTCAGCACTATAGTATCTGAGTGCTTCACAAATACCAATTTATCTTCACAACACCTGTTAGTTGATAAGGGGAGCTGAGGCACAGATATTAAGGTACAACATTTCCACTAAGTATGGAAGCCCAATTTGAGACACCTAAGATCTGATTTTTCAGAGTACTTAGCATTAAGTAACACTTTATACATTGAAAGCACAACTCCCATTGACTTCAGTTGCAGCTGAGAGTGCTCAGCACTTCTACAAATCAGACCCCAGGGTATCAAGTCAGCCACCCAGAAAATGAGGAACACACAATTAGTGACCACCTGTTGAAAGTTTGAGTTTAGCGACTTACCCAGCATCATATAGTAACTCTGTGACAGAAACAGGGATAGAATCCAATTCTTCAAGGCAGCATTCAACTGTCTTAATCATGAGACTGTCTGTACTCTTCCTGAATCCCCTGGGCTCATTCACTACACACCTTCCAACTTCTGCAAAAAAATTAGTCTGTGTCCTGCAGACAACAGCCTCCTTTATTAGACAACCCTGGTTCATCCCCAGATGAGGTCCAGCTTGTGCATTGAATGCAGCACGGGCCCTGTAGAAAAAATAGTATGTTATCACTTTATTAAAGATGTAGCTCAGTGGTTTAAGCATTGGCCTCCTAAAGCCAGGGTTGTGAGTTCAATCCTTAAGGGGGCCATTTAGAGAGCGGGGGCAAAAATCTGTCTGGGGATTGGTCCTGCTTTGAGTAGGGGGTTGGACTAGATGACCTTCCAACCTTGATATTCTATGAAGGGAGCTGAATTAAGATTGCACAGGCAACCTCAATTCTGGCATTTCCTAACTTAAGAGTGACTGAGTTTGCAATCTTAATGTTCTTAGAACATAATTTTCTGTGTAAATATAAATAGGTAATTATCTGATTCAAAGGGTAAAAAGAAGTGAAGAAGAGGCAAACAATAAAACTATTCTTTCTATGTGTCTGATATTATCCCTTTCAGATTCCAAAACAGAACATTAATATGTATCAAGTACCTCTGGTAGCACTGGAAAGTCAAGTTTCTTGGCAATGACTTGTTAAAAGTCTAAAAGTCTAAAAGACTGTATGGTAGAGGAAGGGACAATTGGCTAGAGGGGAGGCCAATATACTTTAAGCATCTGGGGTGAAATCCTGGGCCTATTGAAGTAAATGGCAAAACTCCCATGATTTTAGTGGAGCCAGGGTTTCACTCCTGGAGGTGGATGGAAAAATCACTTGATTTCTTTTGCATTGGGGGGAGGAAATCAACAAAATTGTAAATGATTCTAATTAAGTGGGACACTGTCAAATCAAGTTTTGTCTACTGATTGCAATGGAGCTACACTGGTGGAAAGCTGGAGTGATGAAATGGTAAATCAGATCTATGATTTTTAACTTGACAGCATCACCTTAAGAGAGCTTTTATGCTCCAATTTCTTATTATTAAGGCTCACAAAATTTTAGCGGGGTTCTGTCCCCTAGAAACCCATATATGACCTTGCTTTAGAGACATTATCTCCAGCCCTTCTAGGATCATTGGTTTTTCATTTAGTTCCTTTTAAAAAATCAAATAAAAGCCAATATATATTTGGTGACATTATATAGCTCAGTTAAGCATATTTATAAGTCCATCAGTTTCAGAATTTGGTTTAAAAAATGTTCAAAAGATGCTGACTTTTTTGGAAACTGAAAAAAAAAAAGAGCCTATAAACCATGAGAATAATAAAATGTTCTGTATATAGGCAGGTTTCTTATTACAGAGAACATCACATGCTGGAACCCTAGACAATCAGGGAGGTAATAAAACAGCTTCATAGAAGCCAAGACTTCTTACTTTACCTATATCAGGTTGAATCTGTATGCAATAAAATGTGCAGGGAAATCATTTTTCCTTAGAATAAATTGCTACTAAAATAGGAGTTCTTTGACAGTACTAGCAGTGGTAAATACATAGAAATTGATTACAAACTCCACAGTCGTTTATTTTTTTTAATTATATCCCCCATTTTTGAGAGATTAAAGAGGATACTTTATCATTAGTTCTCATGCTGATCTTTTTCTCGTATTTTTAGTTTGTAGAGGCTTGCTATTATGCATGATACTCCATATGGAAAGAAAACAGACGTGATAGATTCATACATGTATTATAGATTCTTACACCTGTGTATCAAGGGGATAGAATTTAAGGTAGAAAATTGCTTTGCTCAAATAAACCTAATATTATTAAATCTATTATAAATTGATAGATGTGAAAGCAATATGGATGAAATACCCCGTAAAATTGATAGTTGCTGTGGGACATGGAAAAAGCTTAGATACTCAGGTAAATCAGTATGATCTATTCTGGAACCATATATTAAGAATCAGCATAGGAATTAAGTTCATTTTGGTAATACTTGTAGCGCCGTATTACCATCACAACTGCCCTATTAAGAGAAAAAAAGAATTAGCTAAGTAATTTCAAGCTGCAAAATCAATATACCAATAATTTCACAGGATCGGAATTTCACTTGATGAATCAGATTACTCTCTTTGTCCTAACCTTTTCAAAGAATTTTTTTATTAGTTTTAAGAAGAAGTTACCCAAGCTGGAGGTACTTAGCATGACTAGCTGCTTACAGGTATAAGTATTTATAAAAGTATATGTAAGTCAACATTTTCAAACATGGATGTGGAAAGCTACGTTTCTAATTCCATATTTAGGCACCTATGTACAACTGGCCTGATTTTCAAAAGTACTTACAACCCACAAATCCTATTGCAGTTTGGTTCTACCAAACAGATGCTTTGATTCAGAATGACACAACCTGAAATATAATATTTTATGGAAAACTTCAGAATTTTGTAGAAACTGCATTCTCCATTGAAAAACATGTTGATGGAAAATTCCTGATGGTCTCTAATAGGAATAACTTGGGGTGTCTCTGATACCACTGTATGGCAATATGGCAAATGTTGACTTTTTAATGGAGACTTCACTATAGGATATGTCATACATATATCTTTGATATCTGTAACTTTGAAATAGCTGATTCAGCAACATTGTTGCAATGCTTATTTAAAAGTAACCCCCCCCCAAATATTAATGCTGAACTGATGTATAATAAATGTGATTCACAGATACTAAGGTTGATTAAACTACTCATCAACATACCATCTACAGGTATGCTGATTTCCAGGAACATGATTTATTCCTAGTACTGTATATGAAATAAAGTAACATATACAACCATTTGGCTTAGATATTTTTATCTACAAGTCATTGTACACTCAGGATGTTCATAAGCGTGCCTTACTGTGCTCTTAAAAGAAATGAGGGGTGATGGAGGGGTTTCCATCTATGAATAGTTATGATAATGGGCAAAGATGAACCTTCTAAATAAATGGAGCTCTCCTGTTGCTGTTTTTCACTAATGGATTCAAGTCTTCATTTCACTCCATAACATTAATTGCTATTCTCTGTTACCATTGCCTGCTGTCAGCTCCAATTTATTCACCTCAGCAGCTATGTACAATGGTAATACAGTAACACAGTCCCTCTTGCATTGTTTCTATAATGAGTTAACGTTCCACTCATTAAGAAAATCAGTTTCAGTCCTCTCTCTTATATGTCACACACTCGCTCTTACTTACAGAAATCCGTAATCATTAATTTCAGTAACATGCTCAGTTTCTCACCTGATGACCACTCTGAGAAGACATGCTACCTGTAATTTAAGGACTAGGTGAGATATTTTTGACTTGGAGGTTAGGAGGTTGTGAATTTGAGTGATTCCTTGGTTCATTAATCTTACTGTTGCCTCTCTTCAATATGGGGTACAAATTATAGACTAATAACTTATTCAAAGAGGAATAATCACTAACTATTTCTTTTCTTAGTCATCTTTCATACCATTTTGCCATTAAACATGAGGTCAAGTAATTTACAGCTACAAAACTACCTAAGATAGTTAAGTCTCAAGCAGGCTGTGAAGAGCTACAAAAGGATCTCACAAAACTGGGTGACTGAGCAACAAAATGGCAGATGAAATTCAATGTTGATAAAAGCAAAGTAATGCACATTGGAAAACATAATCCCAACTATACATATAAAATGATGGAGTGTAAATTAGCTGTTACCACTCAAGAAAGAACTTGGAGTCATTGTGGATAGGACTCTGAAAACATCCACTCAATGTGCAGTGGCGGTCAAAAAAGTTAACAGAATGTTGGGAATCGTTAGGAAAAGAATAGCTAATAAGACAGGAAATATCATATTGCCTCTATATAAATCCATGGTACACCCACAGCTTGAGTATTGCATCCAGATATGGTCGCCCCAACTCAAAAAAGATATATTGGAATTGGAAAAGGTTCAGAAAAGGGCAACAAAAATGATTAGGGGTATGGAATGCCTGCCATATGAGGAGAGATTAATAAGACAGACTTTTCAGCTTGTAAAAGAGACGACTAAGGGGGGATACGATAGAGGTCTATAAAATCTTGACGGGTGTGGAGAAAGTAAATAAGTAAGTGGTATTTACTACTTCTCATAACATAAGGACTAGGGATCACCAAATTAAATTAATAGGCAGCAGGTTTAAAACAAAGAAAAGGAAGTATTTTTTCACATGACGCATAGTCACCCTGTGGAACTCCTTGCCAGAGGATGTTGTGAAGAACAAGATTATAACAGGGTTCAAACAAGAACTAAATAAGTTCATGGAGGATAGGTCCATCAATGGCTATTGGCCAGGATGGGTAGGGATGGTTTATTTAGCCTCTGGTTGCCAGAAGCTGGGAATGGGGGACAGGGGATGGATCACTTGATGATTAGCAGTTCTATTCATTCCCTCTGGGGCACCTGATGTTGGCCACTATTGGAAGACAGGATATTGGGTTAGATGGACCTTTGGTATGACCTAGTATGGCCGTTCTTATCTTAAAAAGTTATTTTATAATAGCAATATGTCCCATTATGTCCTTATTTCAACTCAATGGACTTTATGTTCATTTTGTTATGAATGGCTGTCAAATCATGAGACAAAATTCATCCATGGCATAGCTCCATTGACTTCAATTGAATTACGGCAAGGATTAATCTGGACGTACTTTTTCTGCATGACATAATGTGGACCAATTACTGTAGAAGTACAGGGTGAAATCCTGGCCCCATTGAATCAGAATCATAGGACTGGAAGGGAGCTTGAGAGGTCATCTAGTTCAGTCCCCTGCACTCATGGCAGGGCTAAGTATTATCTAGACCATTCCTGACAGGTGTTTGTCTAACCTGCTCTTAAAAAGCTCCAATGACAGAGATTCCACAACCTTCCTACACAATTTATTTCAGTGATTAACCACCCTGTTAGGAAGTTTTTCCTAATGTCCAACCTAAACCTCCCCTGCTGCAATTTAAGTCCATTACTTCTTGTCCTATTCTCAGAGGTTAAGAAGAACAATTCTTCTCCCTCCTCCTTGTAACAACCTTTTAAGTACTTGAAAACTGTTATCGTGTACCTTCTCAGTCTTCTCTTTTCCAGACTAAACAAACCGATTTTTTTCAATCTTCCCTCATAGGTCATGTTTTCTAGACCTTTAATCTTTTTTGTTGCTCTTCTCTGGACTTTCTCCAATTTGTCCACATCTTTCCTGAAATGTGGCACCCAAAACTGGATACAATACTCCAGTTGAGGCTTAATCAGTGCGGAGCAGAGCGGAAGAATTACTTCTTGTATCTTGCTTACAACACTCCTGCTAATACATCCCAGAATGATGTTCGCTGTTTATGCAACAGTGTTACATTGTTGACTCATATTTAGCTTGTGGTCCACTATGACCCCCAGATCCCTTTCCGCAGTACTCCTTCCTAAGCAGTCATTTCCCATTTTGTATGTGTGCAACTGATTGTTCCTTCCTAAATGGAATGCTGTGTCCATATTGAATTTCATCCTACTTACTTCAGATCATTTCTCCAATTTATCCAGATCATTATTAATTTTAATCCTATCCTCCAAAGCACTTGCAATCCCTCCCAGCTTGGTATCATCTGCAAACTTTATAAGTGTACTCTCTCTGTCATTATCTAAATTGTTGATGAAAATATTGAACAGAACCAGACCCAGAACTGATCCCTGCAGGACCCTACTCGTTATGCCCTTCCACCATGACTGTGAACCACTGATAACTACTCTTTGGGAATGGTTTTCCAACCAGTTCTGCACCCACCTTATAGTAGTTCCATCTAGGTTGCATTTCCCTAGTTTGTTTATGAGAAGGTCATGCGAGACAGTAACAAAAGCTTTACTAAAGTCAAGATATACCACGTCTACCACTTCTCCCCCACCCCCCAGGCTTGTTACCCTCTGTCACGGGACCTCTCACCACACTGGCACTTCCTGCTGCACGTTTCGGGAATTAGCTCTGGTCAGCAGGTGTTCCCTCTGGTGGGGATGGCTCTCCCGTCCTCGTCTCTGCCTGCAGACCCACTGCAGTTCCAGTCTCTCTGACTCTGCTTTGTGGCACAGCCCTCCGGGGCCAGTGTGGGGCAGACACCCCATCACACCCTGTCAATGAAAGCTATCAGATTGGTTTGACATGATTTATTTAAGGGAGGGATAGCTCAGTGGTTTGAGCATTGGCCTGCTAAACCTAGGATTATGAGTTCAATCCTTGAGAGGGCCATGTAGGGATCTGGGGCAAAAATCTGTCTGGGGATTGGTCCTGCTTTGAGCAGGGGGTTGGACTAGATGACCTCCTGAGGTCCCTTCCAATCCTGATAGTCTATGATTCTTGACAAATCCATGCTAACTGTTACTTATTATCTTCTAGATGTTTGCAAATTGTTTGCTTAATTATTTGCTCCATTATCTTTCTGGGTACAGAAGTTAAGCTGACTGGTCTGTAATTCTCCGGGTTGTCCTTATTTCCCTTTTTATAGATTGGCACTAAATTTTCCAGTCTTCTGGAATCTCTCCCGTCTTTCATGACTTTTCAAAGATAATCGCTAATGGCTCAGATATCTCCTCACTCAGCTCCTTGAGTATTCGAGGATGCATTTCATCGGGCCCTGGTGACTTGAAGACATCTAATTTGTATAAGTAATTTTTACCTTGTTCTTTTCCTATTTTAGCCTCTGATCCTACCTCATTTTAACTGGCATTCACTATGTAAGATGTCCAATGACCACCAACCTTCTTGGGGAAAACCGAAACAAAGAATTCATTAAGCACCTCTGCCATTTTCACATTTTCTGTTATTTTCCCCCCTCATTGAGTAATGGGCCTGCCCTGTCCTTGGTCTTCCTCTTGCTTCAAATATATTTGTAGAATATTTCTTGTTACCCTTTATGTCTTTAGCTAGTTTGATCTTGTTTTGTGCCTTGGCCTTTCTAATTTTGTCCCTACATACTTGTGTTATGTGGTTTATATTCATCCTTTGTAATTTGACCTAGTTTCCACTTTTTGTGGGACTCTTTTTTATTTTTAGATCATTGAAGATGTCCTGGTTAAGGCAGGGTGGTCTCTTGCCATATTTCCTATCTCTTCTACACGGTGGGATAGTTTGCTTTGGTCCCCTTAATAATGTCTCTTTGAAAAACTGCCAACTGTCTTCAATTGTTTTCCCCCTTAGACTTGCTTCCCATGGGATCTTACCTACCAAGTCCCTGAGTTTGCTGAAGTCTGCCTTCTTGAAATCCATTGTCTTTATTTTGCTGTTCTCCCTCCTACCATTCCTTAGAATCGTGAATTCTATCATTTCATGATCACTTTCAGCCAAGCTGCCTTCCACTTTCAAATTCTCAACCAGCTCCTCCATATTTGTCAAAATCTAATCTAGAACAGCCTCTCCCCTAGTAGCTTTCTCCACCTTCTGAAAAAAAAATTGTCTCCAGTACATTCCAATAACTTGTTGGATAATCTGTGCCCTGCAGTGTTATTTTCCCAACAGATTAAATTGAGTAGTTTAAGTTTCCCATCACCACCAAGTCCCGTGCTTTGGATGATTTTGTTAGTTGTTTAAAAAAGCTTCATCCACCTTTTCTTCCTGGTTAGGTGGTCTGTAGTAGACCCCTACCTTGAAATCACCCTTGTTTTTACTGCTTTTATCCTTACCCAGTGATTTTCAACAAGTCTGTCTCCTATTTCCATTTCAACCTCAGTTCAAGTGTACACATTTTTAATATATATAATGCAACACCCCCTCCCTTTTTTCCCTGCCTGTCCATCCTGAGCAAGGTGTACCCTCCTTTACCAATATTCGAGTCATGTGTATCATCCCACTAAGTCTCTGTGATGCCAACTATGTCATAGTTGTGTTTATTTACTAGCATTTTGAGCTCTTCCTGCTTATTCCCCATACTTCTTGCATTCATATTCAGACATCTAAGATACTGATTTGATCCCCCACCCCAAGTTCTGTCTTGTCCCTCCTTTATCCCTGCTCTAACAGCCCATGCTCCCCCCCAAATTCTGACCCTTCTCCCAAGTCTCCATGTTTTTGACTTACCTGTGGGCTTTGGTCACCTGCCCCCTCTGAACCTAGTTTAAAGTCCTCCTCGTTAGGTTAGCCAGTCTGTATCCAAATATGCTCTTCCCCTTGCTCGATAGGTGGACCCCATCTCTGCTTAGAAGTCCTTCTTCCTGGAACAGCATCCCGTGGTCAAGGAAGTGAAAGCCCTCCTGGCAACACCATCTTTGCAGACAGGCATTCACCTCCAGGATGTATCTGTCTCTGCTTGGGAGTTTTGCAGTGACTTCAGTGGGGCCTGAATTTCAACCACACTGTATACATTAATCAAACCATGTCAAATACATGTTATACAATAGAAGTGTTATGAAAGGATGATTCCATACAAAGCACTACAGAGTTATGAATGTTTATGCAACAAAATAAGGCACTCAGAAATTAAGAAATATCGATTTTAACAAAGCTCTATCTTCTTGAAAATTATCAAAGTATTTTATTGTCTGCTGTCATTTTTTCCTGCAGATTGAATGATGCTTACTGACTGAGGTAGTTTAATATTTTTATCCTAATCAGTCAATTTGTTGTCTCAATGGCCATACAGTAAACTCTATATGCAACCATTTATTTACCAAATAGAGTTCTTGGCCAGATTTTCAGCCACTTTCACACTACTCCAGCAGCACAAAGCAGTCTTAAATCCATCTTTAAATGCCCCTTGAAGATTCCCCTTATGTAGAGCAAAGGACATAGAGTAAGGGCAAAGGACATTGCTGAGTTGTCGTAGAACCCCAGTGACCCAAACTTGTTTTTCATTGTCATTGCCTTTTACTTCCTCCTTTACCTATCTCCTTCCCCTCTTTCTATCCCTTCCCTCCTTTCAGTGTTTCCATTCTCTTTCTTCTTCATTGCTTCCTTTCTCTCACCCTCTTGTCCTCTTTCCCATCTGTCACCTTCCCCTTTTTTCTATGTCCTCCTCAATGACACTTCTCTCTATTTTTATTTATCCTGTCTCCTTATTCTCCTGCTTTCCTTCTTCCGTTCTTCTTTCCTTTCCTCCCTCACTCTGTTTTCATTTCTTTCCCTTCCTTTACCTTTACCTCTTCTTTCTTACTCTTCCTGCTTTTATTATATCAATGAGTTGCAACACACTGAACAAGTACTTTGGAGACGCGTTTTCTCTCCCTTTAAAGACAGGGGTTGTTCATTGAAATATGGAATGGACTCAACATTGCTTCAGGGTTGTAGTAGTGAGGTGGCCAATATAATTGAAAATTCACACAATAAAAAGTCATGAAAACAACTAGAAAACTCAGTGCTTCCTTTCAGTATACAGTCTACTACTTCAGAAATCAATTAAATTGCAAGTTTTGTTTTTACAAGCAAAATCTCATTTCAAATAGATTTTAGCAAATACTTCTTAATGATAGGGAACTGGTTCCACTGGGAAACACTAAAATGAGGAAATATTATAAGACTATTGTAAGATATTATTACTTCTCTAGTAAAATAAGTATTATTGGAATAGAAAATAACCATTGTACTTACTGTCAAGAAATCAATAGCAACAGCTTTCAAGAACCCAAACCTTTACAAATCCCAGATAAAAATCACCAGTTTAAAGCTCATGTGTTTTTGTTTTGTATTTAATAAAACAGCATAAAAATAATAGTTGCACCCAGGAGCTTTCAGGTTTCAGTTGACAAACAGCAATGCCCTCCAGGTGCTGTGATCACTCAGTCAACGACATGTAGAGACACACACAGCTAAGTTGCATGAATGCTCTCTAAGACATTCATTAATCAGACACAGGGAAACACCAGGAAACCTCCTTAGACCCAGACTTACACCCCAGAAATATACCGTCTTACATTGCTCAAGACCCTCTTGAACAATGCAAGCTCATTAATTACTTCATCACTTTGTCAAAAGATAGTGGACATGTGCCAGCCTTTGTAATCTGAGCAGATTTCCTAAACACTATAGACAAACTCACTGGTAAAGATAAAACATTAAAATAAGTTTATAAAACTACAGAAAGATAGATTTTAAGTGATTGTAAGTGGTAGGCAAAAAGGTCAGAAATAGCTACCTAAGAAATAAAAAGAAAACACACATTCTAAAGCCTAATCGTTATCAGACTCAGTAAGATTTAACTCAAACAGCTTTTCTCACCCCACTGCATGTTGCAACCAGATTAGTTCTTAATACACAGGTTGAATTCCCTTCTCAGCCTGGGACCAATCTCCCCAGTTCAAAGTCTTTGTCTTTCCAGTGTTCTTGTTGCTTTCAGAGTAGGTGGGTGAGGAGAGAGATGGTCTCATGGTGCCACCATCCGTTATTTTATACCATCAATCCATGTGCCTGGAAAACTACTGCCTCAAACATGGGGTCAAGTGTCACATACATCATAGTAAAGAGATGTAAGACAATCTATGGTTAAGTATTTGTAAATATTCTACACAATAACATTTACTGTATAATCTACTGTGATGGGGTCTATCAGGCCTTCTCAGCCCTCTAGCACCCTACTCAAGGAAAACTTACTCAGACTTAGTCTTCCAGAGGCCTAGAACACCAGGAGAAGACACTGACCATTCAAGAGCCAGCAGGCCATTTAAGAAGGCTTCTCATAGCTTCTCAGAAAGGCCTCAGTCTGGCATCCAAATTTCTCATGCAATTTTGGATGCAGAAACATCATTCAATTTTTGAGCATGGATTGGGAAACTACCTTGTTTGAATGCATAAGTGGAGAGAGACTGGGACAGAGGATAAGCTCCTCAGTGTAAGACCAGAACACCAGGGCCAGGTCGGAGCCTTGTCCTCAAACGCTGCAACTAAGCACTCGCCTTTGAATTTTGTTTGGGGAGGGTGGTCATTTCTTTAGGCCCTTGTATGGCCACATGGGTAACAGCTGGCAGGTGATGTCTAACTCAATGTGCATATGCCATGTAATTATTAACAAATCTTCTGCTTCTTTTTGTGCTAAAATAATTTACTACTGAAAACTAGAGAAATTCTTTATTTAGCATCTTTGTAATACTATTACTGATATTTCATATCTCATGTGTTATTAATTTACTTTAATAGTATAATTTATGTTTTTTGAGGAATAAACACATTGATACCATCACAGAAGTAGCAGAGGTTAACATAAAGAATAAAAATAATTTACAAATATAGAAAAAAACATACTAAATAATTTTAATAAATTAAAGAGTAATCATTTGAAATAATACTGTCTGATATATTCACTAATTAGCAATTGTTTAATAAACATATTAGACAATACTACTTCAAAAGACTATCTTAATTCATTAATTATTTGACATTTTTCTTTATTTTAATTAATTTTACTGTATTTGTCAATCTACTATTTATGTAACTGCTTCAATGTTTGATTTTTTTTTCTTTCTTTTACATTTATTATGGAGCTTGATTTTTTTTTTTAAAGCAGATGTTGTTCGACTCCTATTCAAAAATAAATGTGATTACTGAGTGAATTTGGATGGTATATATTGCCACCGGGAGTAAGTAATACATCTGTCAATATTTTCTGTGTGGCAAAATCAAGACATACAGTATCTTCATTCCTTCAGAATATGTCTGGTTTATACAAATGGATGATTTCAGCAACAAAATTATTGAGCTGGAAATAATGTGAACAGTGCCTTTGAAGAAGATCAAAGTTTTATGAAAAAGATTTGCAGTATAAGGGTTCCATGATATACAAGATCATTAGTTAGCAGTGTTCATGCTGAATTTTACATCAGAAGGAATACAACAGTTTGCACCACCTTAAGTTTACCTGACATTGTTATAACTATAAAGATCAGGTAACCTGGCTGACACCTGACCCAAAGGACCAATAAGCGGACAAGATACTCTTTGAATCTGATTACCCTGTAAAGTTTTTTTCCATCCTAATTTTACAGAGATACTTTTTACCTTTCTTTCTTTAATTAAAAGCCTTCTTTTAGGCACAAAGAACCCCCAAAACAAAAAGCACAAACAAATGCCTTCCCCCCTCAAGATTTGAAAGTATCTTTTCCCCTTATTGGTCCTTTGGGTCAGGTGTCAGCCAGGTTACCTGAGCTTCTTAACCCTTTACAGGTAAAAGGATTTTGGTGTCTCTGGCCAGGAGGGATTTTATAGTATTGTACACAGGAGGGTTGTTACCCTTCCCTTTATAGTTATGACATATGTCCATTGGAGAAAATTAAGAGAGGCCAGCCAGACCAGTTCATCACAAGACAAGAGCTTAAGGGCCAAATTCTCAGAAAGACCTCAGTCTGGCACTCAAATTTCTCATGCAATTTTGGATGCAGAAATATCATTCAATTTTTGAGCATGAGTTGGGAAACTACCTTGTTTGAATGCATAAGTGAACATTTTTGCACACAATAAAACCTGTGTGGAAAAACATCAAACACAATTTAGGCTGTGATCTTGCAAATACTTAGGCTCTGTTTAGAGTGGAAAATAGTCATGTTAGCTCATGTGACCCAACATGAAATTAAAGCTGTGTGGACATGGCAATTTGTTTAACATCTTTGCAGCTAACTGTCGTTAATCATGACCAGCTCACACAACATTAAACATGACATGTCCAGGACTACATTGAGTGCTAAGTTGTGTTAAACATTATGTTAGTTAACCCTTCTAACTACATTTGTTTGAAAAATGAGAATGTTTTCCCCTAAACAGGTCTCCTTTTTCTTGTGAAATAACTCCAAAATTCATTTTTTTTCTAGCTCCAACGTAAGTTTTACTAATATAGACATGCCCTTAACTTTAACATATGAATGGTCTCTTAACTTCTGGGTGAATCACACACATAAATATTAGCAAGATCATTTCGTCTGAGGCTTGTTCTGAAATGTCTCCCAGTGAGTAATTCAATCCTAATTCTGTGGAAAGTGGCAAATGAACATGAGCAGAGGAATTCTTTTGTGATTGGGTATTCTGCCATTGAGGGCAGTATTGCCTAGTTGTCAGCCCATCCCACCATCTGGCATGGCCCTTTAAGGGTCCAGAAGGGTCCATTAGCTTTAGAGAGAGACCTAAGGGTCCTGGGAATGAGTGGTGCTTGAGGAGGGAATCCTGACACTGTACCTTTAAGATTCCGAAGCCTTGCACAGAGGGCAGGGCAGGGAAAGGCTCTCCTCTCACCCATCAGTTGGGAGAAAGGGACCAGCATAAAAGCTGCCTCCTCCCTCTCAGCAGACAGACACTGATAGGACAAGGCTGGCCTGCTGAACCCTCCAACTTGGAAGGCTAAGTGGAGAGGGTGTTCAACTGAAGACAGCTGGCAAAAGCCTTGCAGCTGACTATTCCAAGTCAAGAGGCCTGGGACACAAACTCCAGCCCCAGACAGAGGGCTGAAGGGCAACTCCTGTCTGGAAGAAGTAGCTATCGATTGCTGTAAAGGTGAGACAAAGAGACCGCTTGCAGTACATCCTAGCTGCTACAGAGAAGGGCTGGGAGTGGTCTACAAGAAAACACCTTCATATCTGGCTAAGGAAAAGCTGTGAGGAACCAAAGATCCATGGGGGATGGGGAGGACAGCAGAGTCCAGGGACCAAAAAATCACTATGCTCTCAAAGAACTCTCACAGAAAACTGATAACAGACAAAACCACCATGTCATCTGTGGGCACTTTTCACTCCATATCTGATCTCTCAGTTCTCGTCCTCAAGGAAAACCTGCACAATACCTTCAAAAGACAAGCCTG
This sequence comes from Terrapene triunguis, assembly GCF_002925995.2. Taxonomy (NCBI): domain Eukaryota; kingdom Metazoa; phylum Chordata; order Testudines; family Emydidae; genus Terrapene; species Terrapene triunguis. The sequence continues at coordinate 7,329,687 of NW_020664399.1, forward strand.
AGAGCTTAAATTCATAACTTTGCTAGATGCTAAATATCATGGTTTTAATAAAGACACCCTATTTATGGCTTATTGTAACAATCTGCAACTCACTTTTCCCCCTTACCATGTTTTGTCCTATGACTGAAGGGTGTTAACGAGCCACTTCATCTTGAATGGTCCGTTAGAATATATGTTAAGCTACATATGCTAAACAATCTGTTCCACATTGTATTTAGCTGTTATACTCTATGTTTCCCAAGCCAGGTCTACACTACAGCCTTATATTGGTATATTTACACCTCTCAGGGATGAGAAAAATCCACACACCTCCGAGCGATGTCATTATACTGACTTAACCCTCCCACGTAGACAATGCTATGTCATAGAATCATAGAATATCAGGATTGGAAGGGACCTCAGGAGGTCATCTAGTCCAAACCCCTGCTCAAATCAGGACCAATCCCCAACTAAATCATCCCAGACAGGGCTTTGTCAAGCCTGACCTTAAAAACCTCTAAGGAAGGAGATTCCACCACCTCCCTAGGTAACCCATTCCAGTGCTTCACCACCCTCCTAGTGAAAAAGTTTTTCCTAATATCCAACCTAAACCTCCCCCACTGCAACTTGAGACCATTACTCCTTGTTCTGTCATCTGCTACCACTGAGAACAGTCTAGATCCATCCTCTTTGGAACCCCCTTTCAGGTAGTTGAAAGCAACTATCAAATCCCCCCCCATTCTTCTCTTCTGCAGACTAAACAATCTCAGTTCCTTCAGCCCCTCCTCATAAGTCATGTGCTCCAGTCCCATAATAATTTTTGTTGCCCTCTGCTGGACTCTTTCCAATTTTTCCACATCGTTCTTGTAGTGTGGGGCCCCAAACTGGACACAGTATTCCAGATGAGGCCTCACCAATGTCGAATACAGGGAAATGATCACGTCCCTCGATCTGCTGGCAATGCCCCTACTTATACAGCCCAAAATGCCATTAGCCTTCTTGGCAACAAGGGCACACTGTCGACTCATATCCAGCTTCTCATCCACTGTAACCCCTAGGTCCTTTTCTGCAGCACTGCTGCCTAGCCATTGGGTCCCTAGTCTGTAGCAGTGCATGAGATTCTTCCGTCCTAAGTGCAGGACTCTGCATTTGTCCTTGTCGAACTTCATCAGGTTTCTTTTTGGCCCAATCCTCTAATCTGTGTAGGTCCCTCTGTATCCTATCTTCCCTCCAGTGTATCTACCATTCCTCCCAGTTTAGTGTCATCTGCAGACTTGCTGAGAGTGCAGTCCACACCATCCTCCAGATCATTAATGAAGATATTGAACAAAACCGGCCCCAGGACAGACCATTGGGGCACTCCGCTTGATACCGGCTGCCAACTAGACATGGAGCCATTGATCACTACCCTTTGAGCCCGACGATCTAGCCAGCTTTCTATTCACCTTATAGTCCATTCATCCAGCGCATACTTCTTTAACTTGCTGGCAAGAATACTGTGGGAGACCGTACCAAAAGCTTTGCTAAAGTCAAGGAATAACATATCCACTGCTACCCCCTCATCCACACACCCAGTTATCTCCTCATAGAAGGCAATTAGGTTAGTCAGGCATGAATGGTGAATCCATGCTGACTGTTCCTGATCACTTGCCTCTCCTCTAAGTGCTTCAGAATTGATTCCTTGAGGACCCACTCCATGACTTTTCCAGGGACTGAGGTGAGGCTGACTAGCCTGTAGTACCCCGGATCCTCCTTCTTCCCTTTTTTAAAGATGGGCACTACATTAGCCTTTTTCCAGTCATCCGGGACCTCCCCCGATCACCATGAGTTTTCAAAGATAATGGCCAATGGCTCTGCAATCACATCCGCCAACTCCTTTAGCACCCTCGGATGCAGCGCATCTGGCCCCATGGATTTGTGCTCATCTAGCTTTTCTAAATAGTCCCAAACCACTTCTTTCTCCACAGAGGGCTGGTCACCTCCTCCCCATGCTGTGCTGCCCAGTGCAGTAGTCTGGGAGCTGACCTTGTTTGTGAAGACAGAGGCAAAAAAAGCATTGAGTACATTAGCTTTTCCCACATCCTCTGTCACTAGGTTCCCTCCCTCATTCAGTAAGGGGCCCACACTTTCCTTGGCTTTCTTCTTGTTGCTAACATACCTGAAGAAACCCTTCTTGTTACGCTTAACATCTCTTGCTAGCTACAACTCCAAGTGTTATTTGGCCTTCCTGATTTCACTCCTGCATGCCTGAGCAATATTTTTATACTCCTCCCTGGTCATTTGTCCAATCTTCCACTTCTTGTAAACTTCTTTTTTGTGTTTAACCTCACCAAAGATTTCACTGTTAAGCCAAGCTGGTCGCCTGCCATATTTACTATTCTTTCTACACATCGGGATGGTTTGTTCCTGCAACCTCAATAAGGATTCTTTAAAATACAGCCAGCTCTCCTGGACTCCTTTCCACCTCATGTTATTCTCCCAGGGGATCCTGCCCATCAGTTCCCTGAGGGAGTCATAGTCTGCTTTTCTGAAGTCCAGAAGTCCAGCTTCTCCTGTTGACACAGCTACTGCCTCCTGGGGATCTGGATTAACTCCACCAACAGGAGAAGCTCCTCCATCAGCATAAGAGCATCTTCAGATAAGCCCTCCAGCAGTGCAGCTGCACCGGTGCAGCAGTGCTATTTTAACACAATGTGAAGACAAGCCCCCAGACCTGAAGAAGAGCTCTGTGTAGCTCAAAAATTTGTCTCTTTCACCAACAGAAGTTGTTCCACTAAAATATTTTACTCACCTTCCTTGTCTTCTTTATTCAACATGGCACTTAGGTATACACATAAAGGCTTGCTGAATTGGAGCCATAATTCTGCAAACACTTTCTACCACAATAGATTCCCTGTGAGTGTTTAATTGAAGTCTCTCTCATAGCTGTTTTTCTAAAAATGAAGTTACATACTCTTAATCTTCCTCTTTTTATTTTAATACTTTACATACTCAAGTATAATAAGCCTGTACTAGTTCAACTAGCATGCTTTTTTCCCCATAAGATTATAAAAATATTAGCGCACATCAGCTTTCCCCCTTTTTTTTCTTTTAGAGATGCCAGTCTGAGTCACAGCCAGATCAAAACTATCTACTCATCCTTTTACAGTGTTCATGTGAGAGACAATATGTTAGCTAAGGCTGTAACAGCCATTAGATTGTTGTTGTTTTTTTTTTTTTTTACTTTCTTCTCACTAACAGGCAAGGGGAGGTGTGAGTGGTCTTTCACCAGAGGAGGGGCTGTGAGAACGGAAGTGCATGGGTCTCCAAACATGGAAGAATTTGACAACGCTTTTTCACCTTGCTTGCTTTGTTCTTTGGCCACATGGCCTCAATATAAAATATACTGCTATGTGTGTTATTGCCAAATTCAGTGGTTTATTTAATAAAAGTCTCCACTAGACTGGAGTTCCCATTCCATAGCACCAATGGACTGTGTGCCAGACCCTTGTGGCCCAATAAACAGCTAAGTTTGGGAACTACAGTTGTGCAAAACACTTTGCATGAAACAAAGGGGGGAGGGTGTGTAACATATGATTTGCCAGTTTTACAATATATAAGAATATGTTCTGCACATGAGCAAAATATGTATACTTCTTACTTGAAGATATTGTATTTACTTGATAGTTTTTAATTTTTAGCACAGTTATTTCAATCCTATACAAAACATTCCTGAAATGCAAGTCTTTCAAAACTGTTCAGAAAGAAAAAGGCTTTTGTCGTGACAAGCATAATAGGAAAGGCCATCCAATCACGGTAAAAAGCAAATTTGCAGATGCCATTTTTTCCCCCACTGTTCACCATTCACTATTACAAAAATGATATTCCTGTGAGAGATTCAGTAGCATTTCTCTTTTAAAATACTGAAGTCAAAAGAGACATAAACATTGGCGTCTCCCAAAGTCCTAGATCCATGTGTTTTGAAATAGAAACCTACTTACTTTATTTTCACAGAAAAATCAGAGCCAAAGTGCAGGAATTATGACCAGTTGCTAAAATGATAAATTGAATCTGAGTTACACAAACAATTGAAGAACATAAACAATACTGTTAAGAGGATGCCATGCAGGAAGCCACTGTATTGTACAATAACTTTATTGAACCTACAGATCCATGAACAGTACAACATATCCTATCTATATGCCACTAGATGGTGCACTTCATACACTATCTATATATATAAAAAAAAAACTCTTGTAACAAACAGCATGTGGCCACATGTCCGTTCAAAACTTACAACTTCAAATGCTTACATACTTTGATACTTCAGATATCAAATACTGCTTTGGAACAGTCTACAGACCCAGGGCTATATCCTGCAAATGGATCCACACAGGTGGATCGCTGCACACAGGCACAGCAGCACTGATTGCAAAGGGCTCTACATGGCTGCTTGGCCAGATACATTAGTAGGATCTGGCCCTAAGAATATTTCATAAAAAGCATTTTGGTGACCATATCGGAGAAAAACTCTACTTTGTTCATTCATAAGCCGAAGTGATAGCAGAGTTATTTGCAAAAATAATTGTCTAATAATTATTCTTCAAATCTGGAAATAAACATATCCTTAGCTAAATAAACTCTAAGGCTAAAGTCATGATGTTTCTAAGTAATGAACTCTAAGGTAGAAGCCTGAAGTCTTCCTTATGCCAAAATATGGTTATTACTAAGTTAAGGGAAGCATTCTCAGAAGTTATGACTATGGTGTGATGTGTTCTTCCTCTTCTCATCTCACATACTGCTTCTCCTCCGTTCCAATTAGCTATCCTCTATTTGGACTTTTTGGAGCTATATACAAACTGCAGAAATGCTGGAATAAGGGAAATGTCCCTCTAAAGAAATTATAGTGAATCAAAAAAGTCTATTTAATGAAAATATTAACAAAAATAAAATTACTACTGTTAAACAGAGAAAATAGTTGTTGGTTGATTAAAGCTATTGACAAAATGACTAAAATTATGGGTGATATTGGAGTTCTATGAAAAATAAGGTCATGGACTAGATAAATTACCAAGAGCAACTTCTTTGGCAAAGAATTCTGTGATATTACTAAAATTACCTGGATCAAGGATTAGTTTTAAAGTTGCATAGGAAATTAGAAAATCAGTTTATGATTGCTTTAAAATTATTGAAAACATATCTTGAAAGATGTAGGATCAGACACTATATAGTACACACATCCAAGATTTATAAAATAGATGAAGACAGTAGTCAGAGAAACGTTGGCAGGCATAATACATACATACCTTTCAGGAAAGATTTCTAAAATCAGATGCTAAAATAGCACCTTTTATACAACATTCTGTTTCTGGAAAGCCAAAGTGATGGTTCACTAACTTGCTGGAATTCCTTATTTAAGGAATTGAAATTAACACCATCCAAGGGAAGAACAGCAGGTAAGGACCAGGGAAGAAAAGTTCAAAATGTTTTTTCACTCTCTAAAGTACAAATTGCTTAGTCTTGATCAAACTGAAAAACATGATTTTTTCAACTGCAGTTTTCAGTGAACCTTGTATTTCTAAATGTCGCAAGCTTGATAGGCTGTCCAGAATAAGAGCCAAGTGTGATCAATTAGAAAATAACCATTTAACCCAGAAACCTGATTTATTTCATACCTACAAATTAAATGTGTATTTCAATGTATTTTTATTAAGCTTTAAAATTTGTTATTTTTATTTAAATGAATTAGTTGACTGAGAACATTAATGACATCCCATAGATAGGTAAAGGAGTCATATAAAACTTTTCAGAACAAGTGATATACCTGTAGATTTTCAAAGATGGACATTTAAACTGTACCAGGCATGGCTATTGCGCATAACCATAACTTGCATTGCATGTTCAAATAAGCACTTACAGTGCTGTCCTCTCCTGCAGGAGATTACCTAACAAACAGCATGAATTTTACTGATCAGCACTGAGTTCTTGAAAAAATATAGTCTGCTGGTGAGGAGGACTTTAAATTGACAGGATTCTGGCCCCAATTTGCAAAATAATCCCTATTCAGAAAAAGCCCTTAAGCATACATTTAAGTCCCATTTAAGTCAATGAGATCTGGGCATGTGCCTGAAGTTAAGCTCATGCTTAAGTGCTTTCCTGAATTGGTCCTATATTCATATATGCATCCAATATTATATGCATGCATTTGGGTTGTGCAGACACAACAGGCATAGGTATAAACCTAGCAAGGGGCAATGTATGTGACCATTTTTGAAAGACTCTGATTGTCAAACCACAGGCATTTTTCAATGTTACATAAGATTAACTTTTTAAAATCACTATTTGCTGAGATATGCTTCCAGGTGGACTGAGATTAGCAGGAGCAGGTTTACATGAGGTGGTGCTGGGAGTCATTATGCCAATGTATGGCAGTGGTAAGCAAAATGCTTTCAGGAGCAGTGGGGTGACTGTGAGGTGGGCCCCCTTACTAACCTTATGACAAGGTGTAGCGTGTGTGTCATTTGCCATGCCATTGTGCAATATGAAGGTCCTTAGGATGGGATGCCCTCCAAGTCCTAGGAAATTTTCCCATAGGGTAGTCAGTAACAGCTGAGGATGCTCTAAACCTTGGGGAGGCGCTTAGGAAACTGCAGGGTCAGGCCCATAATTTTACCCTAACCACTCATCAGTAGCAGCCCTAGGATCTGCCAACAGTGAAGATACTGAGGGAAGAGCCTCACAGGATATATCTGAACCACACCATTGTAACTCCTTTCCTTTTCTCTTCCCTCCCTCCCCAGGCTGATGCCTTCTTAAAATATCTTCTTAAATTTGATTTTAAAACTTTTATTTCTAAACTGCTTTCACAATCTACCAGCAGTTTACCTGTCTGCCACTGTGGCAAAATTAGCAATCTGTCTTGTTAGTTGTCAGTGATTCACCATGTAAGCCTTTAACAGAGCAAGGCTGAAGAAACCAAATAGCGCAATAGCACAGGTAGCGGGGGAAAACCTACCCCCTATCTCCAAAATATATAAAAAAATAGTTGATATTGGACTAGTATTAGACCTTCACTCTTGAAATTGCCCTGTGCTAGAAGTGCTGTTGAGAGACTGAGGAGCTGGGTTAATGCACTGAATCCTACTCAGTTGCTAAAAAGATAAGTTTGATGGAGGCTCTAGAATGAGAAGGGGTCAAAGTGGGTGGTAGGGGAGGGATCTTCGTGGATCCTTTCGATAGGGATATCAAGGCTTCACACTGATGAGACAGATGCAGAATACATGTTTTCAGGAGATGAATGAAGAACAAAAATAAAGGGATTAGCTATTCTCAAAATGGCCAAAATATGCATCTCAGTAAAGACAGAAGCTCTACCATAGTTAAGGTTGGGAATAGCTTATTGTTTAACAACCAATTTTTTCTAATTGCTCGAAAATACACATATTTATTTGGATTGTCGAAGAAATTGCTGTGCCTTAAATTGCCTTCTGATATAAGCAATAGCTTAGTGTCACAGGGATGTTATGTAATTGCTAATGGAAGGCAATCTGGTCCCCATAATTGTGAAAAGGAATAGGGGTTATCCACGAGATACGGACTTTGTTACAATGTGGTCCACACCGTACAAGGAAGTTTACCCTGAGGTAAAGTATTGCATCATTTTTATTGGGGATATGGGGATAAAACTACTGTTGAGAGAAATGATTTTCTGTAATGAAAGATTATAGCATAATTTAGCTGATATTTTTCACTGGTTACATTTCATATTAAGAAAATTTAAAAAAATAACTTTTAGCAACAGAAGGAATTCTGCAGTATTTGGATTATAAGGGGATTCTACTTAAGTCATTTGGAAGGATATCAGTTTTGTACTTAAATCTAAACTGAAAAAAAAGTCACTGGTAAATAAGCATGAAGAAAGAAGGCGCCAAATCCTGTTCCCATTGAACTCAATGGCAAACCTCTCATGAAGGAACAGGATTTGGCCTAAGACCCACTGAAGTCAACAGAAAGTCTCCCGTTGGCTTAAATCAGACCCTTAAACAGCAATAAGGTTAAATGCAGCAACAAGCAAAAGGAATGGGTTAGAAAGTTCGTAAGGGGAACACAAAAATAAACTGAACTGTGCATTAACTAAAGCTGGCTGATACTATTTTAATGAAATCTGAAACTTGGAACAGATTCAGCAAAAGCTTCTGAGGTTTGAATATTTCAGTGAGCCCAAATCAAGATTCAAATAAAGTTGGGTCATGTTTTGACCAAGCCTAAGTTAGTTAAATATTTCGGAAGGAAATTGTGTGAAACTTTGTAGTTCTTCAGTATTTCAACCTGAATTTTATTTTAATTTTTTGGGAATTAAACTGTGTAAACTGCAACTGGGCCATTTTGCACAGTGTCAGCTCTAATTTTGCTATCTTTCTAAAATCTTTAATACTTAAACTGTTAGTTGCTATTATTTACTTTTGTTGTTTTTTAAAACCCACATATTGAGTAACCAATCTGCTTAGAGATGATGGCCAATTTTTTCACATATGTGTGCCTAAAGCCATATGCAGTGTTGTTGTAGCTGTGTTGGTCCCAGGATATTAGAGAGACAAGGTGGGTGAGATAATAACTTTTATTGGACCAACTTCTGTTGCGGAGAGAGACAAGCTTTCGAGCTTACACAGAGCTCTTCCTCAGGTCTGGAAACAAACTCCTCTCCGAGTTAGGACTTGTCTACACTACAGATTTTTGCCAAAAAAAGTTATGCCAAAGTACAGCAACCACTTTAATTAAACTGCCATTGCATGTCCACACTATGCTTCTTGTGTTGGCAGAGTGCATCCATACTAGCAGCTCTTCATCGACACAGCACTGCACTGTGGGAAGCAATCCTATTGGTCAACTGGCTGCAGGATGCTTTGAGAAGTGTTTGCAATGCCTCATGGGGGCAGGTACAGCATCACATGATGAAGGTTTTCAATCCCATCGTTCCATAAGCATCCTAGTAGATTGCCAGCTGCTTTTCAACTGGTGTGTCTTGGAGGTGAGAGGGGAGAATATGTGACAAGGAGTGTGTGTTGGTGGGAGGGGAGAGACAGAGACAGAGTGTGTGTTGGGGGAGTGTGTGAGAGAGTGTATGTGTTGGGGGAGTGTGTGTATTGATGGAGAATGAATGTGTTGGCATGCTGTCTCCTTAAGTTCAAACAACAGCCAGAACCAACTAATCCTGAGGCAAAGGGAAGGGGACACCCCGCCCCCATCAGCCCCCGCCTCCCTCCCTGGCTCCGCACAGCACAGCAGTCTCTTCCCTTCCTCCACTCCCACAGCAGCAACCTGCCTGCCACTGTGTTCCTACCTGTGTTCCTAGTGCCGGGGAGAGCAGGGTTCCACGTTAACGTTTCTGAGATTCCTTCTGATTTCTCCCATATCCTCTTCTGCCCACAGGCCAGTGATCCACCTCTCCCCTGTAGTCCAGGCAGGAGAGTGTCTTGCTGTTTTCCTGCTGGGAGCAGCATGGTCAGCATATGAGCTCTCCACACTGAAGAATGTCAAAGCTTCCAGGAGCTTTCAAAGGGGAGAGGTGCATGGCTGCAGGGAAGCAGAGTTCAAAACAGTGAGCAGAGTGGTCATGGTGGGCATTGTGGGATACTGGGGGAGGCCAGTTATGGTGACATAATGAATGGCAACGTCTACACTGATGCTTCGTCACTTTAACTTTGTCACAAAAAGCCCTATGCCTCTTGTAGAGGTGGTTTTATTTTGTTGGCAAAACAGGAGAGTTTTGTCGCAAAAAGTGGCGTTGTAATATGTACACCTCCACACTTTTGTTGACAAAACTGTGTAGTGTAGACAAGGCCTTAGTTTCCCAGACCTGAAGAAGAGCTCTTTGTAAGCTCTAAAGCTTGTCTCTCTCCCCAATAGAAGTTGGTCCAATACTATCTCACCACCTTGTCTGGCTAAAGATAAGCACATGACCTGATTTCCAGAAGTGTTGAGTATCCACAGTTCATATTGAAGTCAATGGGAATTGTGGGTGTTCAACTCCTTTTGGAAACTAAGCCACCCATTGACGTGACTAAATTAGGCAGATAAGTCCATATGTTCATGCACCCACTTTGAAATTTTTACTTATATCTTTATGAAATCCAAACAGGAAACTAAGAAGTAGGGCATTTCCTTTTTAGGGAAGAAATGAATGCACAGAAGAATGTATGCATTATCTAGTCTATCTTACTTACAATCGGTACAGTTTCTATGGAATTACAGTTTTGAAAAGAGATAAATATGAAAGAAGAAACCACCATGTCATAGGCCTATGCACTTTCAAACAGCAAAGTTTTCCTCAGACAAGAGGTGCATCTCATCAGCCAGCTTGTGCATACAGTCTCAGTCCTGTAACACTACAGTCCCATTTAATTTGCAGAAAAGTGGTGTACTCTAATTCCACCTCCAAAGATTTTTTCTGCACTGGCTGTTTCCTTAACAATTGCCAGTGTTGTATTTCCAACTGTGGCCTAGTATACTGTAGATCAGTGGTTCTCAAACTAGGGTCACCGCTTGTTCAGGGAAAGCCACTGGCAGGCCGGGCTGGTTTGTTTACCTGCCGCGTCCACAGGTTCGGCCGATCATGGCTCCCACTGGCCGTGGCTCGCTGCTCCAGGCCAATGGGGGCTGCAGGAAGCAGCGCAGGCCGAGGGACGTGCTGGTCGCCCTTCCTGCAGCCCCATTGGCCTGGAGCGGCGAACGCGGCCAGTGGGAGCCACGATCTGCCGAACCTGAGGACGCGACAGGTAAACAAACCAGCCCAGCCCGCCAGGGGCTTTCCCTGAACAAGCGGCGATCCTAGTTTGAGAACCACTGCTGTAGATCATCATTTTTAACACTAGGCAATCTACCCTTGAGACAACACAATGACTAAAAAAAAAAAAAAAAAAAA
>NW_020664399.1:7340665-7349389 GCF_002925995.2 Terrapene triunguis
AAAAAAAAAAAAAAAAAAAAAAATGCCCAAGGCCAATCTACACCAGCATAAGTACCAGTGCTGAAGGTAGTGCAATAGGAGAATTGCCAGTGTAAGCAAGGCCAAGGAGCATATACATCTTTCCATTAATTCTTAGTTTAGAATTTTTACCTGTCAAATTGCTGGCCTTGAATACAAAAGAATGCCATCTGAACTTTAGTTGTCAATGATGGCCATACTTTTGCAAAATGCCATTCTCTGAACAAAATACAATGCTCTGTTAAGTGTTTATTTGTTTGTGGGGAGAGACAGCTCAGTGGTTTGAGTATTGGACTGCTTAAACCCAGGGTTGTGAGTTTAATCCTTGAGGGGGCCACTTAGGGATCTGGGGCAAAATCAGCACTTGGTCCTGCTAGTGAAGGCAGGGGGCTGGACTTGATGACCTTTCAGGGTCCCTTCCAGTTCTAGGAGATAGGATATCTCCATTAATTTATTTTTTAAGCTGCTTACAAGTTGGGATCATTGGCAATTGTTATAACTCTTGGCTGCAGTCTCTTTACCTTCGTGTATAGAACTGCATTGTATTAAAAGCAAGAATTCTATTTTTTTTTCACTTTTGTTAGAGTGCTTTCTTTTCCCTTGTTGTTTAATACTGTACTAAGAACATTAACTTAAAGATAAAATATGTTACAGTCACTATGTAGCAACCAGTTAAGACATCACAACCATAGAATTAAGACACCAGGCGGGGATGGTAAACATGAAGATAGCGAACTGCTAAGAAATCTACATTCCTGTTGCCATGCAGGTTTTACATTCACAACAAATTCATTTTGCATGGGCTGTTTAGTTTCATTTTCATATAGATGCTGCTAGTACTAAGAATCGAGGCAAGGGAAAAACATGGAGCAGAATTATTTTTACATAGGTTTTTAATAAAGATCAACATATTTTTAAGTGGACTAAATAAATATTTGGAGTACTGTACATGAAAAATGTTCTTACATCAATTTAAAATGCACTTCCTTCAGTCTAAGCCCAAGCTGCATTTATAGAATATGTGCTAAAATTTTTCTTTGTTGAACAGTATATTAAAAACACTTCAAAGAAATTTCTGGAGGGAATTCAGTTGTATTGCTTTTCCTTTCAGTAAAATCTGATAAGGTCATTTGGTACCAGATTACACACTACGCCTAAGCAAATTAAGGTTTTTGACACCTGGAGACAGCTGAAAAGTGCTATGCTTTCTTCAGGGCCTGCCAATCTCTGTTCAGGAATCTCTGGGAAATTGTTATATAATGCAAATTTTTCTTGCTGCATTGTCAGCTTCACAGGCACAGTACTTTAACAAAAGCCCTGCAGGGGACTACATATTCCAAATGTACTTACTCTATCTACAGCAGTACTATTGAGTTAGTGCTAACACAGCATCACACACTTGTGCTGCCATAGGCCCTGTCTATATTAAGGAATTACAGGATTAAGCTGCACTACTGTAAAACTACCTTTGTACCCGGGAAGGGCTACTACATTGGCACCGGATTTTCAGAAGGGCTCAGCTTTAGCCTTACTCTGTTCCCATTGAAGTCAATAGGAGTTTTACCATTGACTTCAATGGAAGCAGATCTAGGACAAAGTCTGAGAACTTTTAAAAACCCCACACCACAGGGCTTGCACTAGTTTAGCTACACTGAGGTTGTTACACAAGTGTGAGCTTCTTAACTGGACACACCTCCATTGTTAGATGTCCATTTACAGTTGTCACCAGGCAGGTGGACAAAACATGGCCATAGCCTAGCCCTTTCCATACAATGCAAGGCTACACCTTAGCCCAGTGGTTCTCAAACTTTTGTACTGGTGACCCCTTTCACTTAACAAGCCTCTGAGTGTGACCCCCCCCCTTATAAATTAAAAACACTTTTAAATATATTTAACACCATTATAAATGCTAGATGCAAAGCAGAGTTTCGGGAGAAGGCTGACAGTTCATGACCCCCCATGTAATAACTTCATGACCCTCTGAGGGGTCCCGATCCCCAGTTTGAGAACACCTGGCTTAGCCTTTCCACTCACTCAAACACACCACCTCCCATGTGCCCACATAAAAGAATTTCCCTGAATGTTGAGAAGAAAAGGCTGGCTTTCTTTTCTCCTCTCAGACTGAAGTCTCCATTTTCTTTCATGCCACTTCTTACTGATGAGCAAGGGAACTCCTTCCTTCTGTGTGCTGGGCTACTCCTCTCCACTGTTACCTGCCACATTACAGGCCTAGATTATGGCTTTTGCTTTAAAAAAAAAGTAAATAACTGGATTAGGAAGATGTATCTTTACCTTCTAGAATGGTGTTACGTATAAACCCATCATTTACCACCTTAAGCACTGCAGTAACTACAGTATCCTTTTATATTTTAAATAGGAGATACTGTGGTACCACACTCAGTGCAGCATGAAAACATTTTTAGTTTTAAAAGCTCCACATCCCAGAAGGGCAGGGATTAGTGGGGGACCAACACCTCTTTAGCTTTGTCTTCACTGCAGAAAAAGGTATAGCTCTTGCTATATGAATCCTAGTGGAGTCAAGTCAGACATAGTTTTTATCTTGATGTAGCTAGTAGAGGTCAGTCCCATTACCCTCACCCCCACTTCGGCTAACCTCCACTAGCTGCACAGAAACTACAGTTCCTTGTCTCCACTAGGAATTTATGCCAAGATAGCTACATTGACTGTAAAAACACATATTTTTTGCAGTGAAGACTTAGCCTTTCTGCACAAATAACTTTATAAAATCTAGGATCAGCCCTGATGCAGGAACTGAAAAATATTAAACCAGTGAACAAACCTGGACTGATTTTTAACCTCTTCTTCATTGTCTCACGCAAACCATGTGACAGCAGGATTGTGCTTCACTTATTCAGTGAAACGTCCTCCTTCCTGACAAAGCTTGGATTTCTCTGTGGAGGGAGAAAAACGTGAATCCTGCTATCTCTTGTGAGAAAACAAAGAAAAAAAAATCACTATATAAAATTGTATTAGCTCCGTATTCTTCTAAAATCACAAAGTCTATATAAAAGTGAATGACTTGTACTACTCAGCTGCAACAGAGTCATCTAATAAGGGATCTACAAAGTGTTTTCCATTAGTTGCAAGATACTTCAATGTAGAAGAAGACATAAAGCATTTTTTAGTTGACTTTTATGGTGACCCTAATGAAACCTTCCAAACCATTGTTGCTAATATTTTACAGAAATTGGATGACAATGGCTGGATGTACAAAAGGTCAGAGAATATACAGGAGACAATAACTGTCAATTATAGCTTATACAATAGTGCCTTCCAACAGTTGAAACTTGTAACAAGGCATACAAGAGCTAAACTAAATGTAGACATCAGAAGTCAGAGGGGACATTTTTCAAAGACAGCCAGGGCAGTCAGGCACCAGGAGGAGTTGGGTGCATAGCTGGCCTTTGTACCTTTAAAAATGTTGCACCCAGTCTCTAGTAAGCACAGCATGATTGTCGGGTGAGAAGAGATAAAAGGAGTGCAAAGAAGCTGATTGAATTTTCTTGTTTTTTGGGGACAGCCCTGGTGTAGTTTAGAGCAGCCTAAGGCCTGCTGTAATTTATGCCAAGTGGTGATGACTCCCCAAGAGGAGTCCTGGGAATCCTTGGACAGCAACATGCTTCATTGACTCCCATACCTGCTGTCATACTTCAGGGCTTCCCGTATACTGAGAGCTGTTGGGTAGGATTAGGGCAGAAGCAAGGCATTTATGGAAGCGTTGTCAAAACAGAAGCATGCACAGTTCTCTGACATGCTGGCACTAGACAGATATCACTTTTCTAGCCATTGTCAGACTAGGAGAAGCTTGTCTCCCTCTTATAAAATACTTCAGAGTCTAGATGAGGATTAATGCCAGATGTAATCTGGAAATAATTTAGAGAACAATGATATCTGAATGTACCTGACTGTGTTACTTTCTCAGTTATGCTTGGAAGATTTATCCTGAGGCACTTGAGATGCACATATTATCTCTAAGAAACTTATATAAACAGACAGCTAGTTTAGACAAGAAGTTAGAAAATAGATACAGAGGCAGATTTTCCACCACAAGGGACAGATTCTTCACCACCCTACAAACACAAATAAAAACCCAATGATTGAAAGAAAGGTGAATGATTTTCTTACCTTTTGTGAACATTTCCAGAAGCACATCAACCATAATGATGACTCAAGTGCCAACAATTTGCAGAAGAAATTGTTGTTCTTCCTACTGAAGAAGTGCACGTTTACTGTATTCAGCAAAGAAGTAACCTTATGTAAAGTGAACAGTGTGGATATGAATCAACTACATGAAGCATTGTGTGTGGTAAATTATTTATTCAGTTCCCCTACAATGTCTCAGGTGACAAAATGCATCAAAGCAATGTAAATATGATCATCAGATTCAGGAAATGTTCAGCACCTCAAGAAAGTTGTCTCATTATTTCTTTTCAAGCAGCAAAGAATACAGTGAAATAGTTTCTGAAATTATGAAACCAGCTTTGCATGATAGATATAGCAGACTTGATGTGATGGCAATTGAAAACAAAACTTATTGGATGGGAAGTGTAAGGACAAACCACAACAATGGCTCCTGTAGATGAGAGAGAAGAAGAAAAGAGATTGATTACAGGAACACCTCTCCATTACAAAACTGATGGAAGCAGAGAGGAACAAGTACACATGCTGGCACCTATGACCGTAGACTTTGACTGCCACGCACCACAATGCTGTAAGTAGCAAATATTTATATATATTTTTATTAATACATTATATATATTTTCTACTTTATATAACCATACTGGACTGTTTAGCCCATAGAAAAAATGACCTTTCTGGACAGTACCTTTGTGTCACCCTAAATTTTATCTATGCTGTCAGACTGACCTAGATGGTGGTGGGTTTTTTGTGTTCCTCTCAGAACTCCAGAGACCTGGTCAGTAGTCCTGGTTTAAAAGTTCATGTTGTCATAACTTGGAAGATGTTTAGTGCAGGAATTCATTTTTATGAGAGGAGAGGTTTCCTGACATTGCAGTCAGGATTAAAGGAGGGCTTTCCTAGAAAAAGAGAGAGGAAGGGACTGGGGCTTCTAATGTCTAAGTCATTAAGGAGCCACCCTCTTTTCCCCCACACATTCAATCCTTGTACCAGGGAAGGTCTGGTGGGGTCCCAGTACTATTTCTGTGTCAAGGTAAGGGTTTGAGAAATGGGAGATGGAGAGAAGAGGACTGTTAGCAGCTCTCCCCAGGTACTGTTGATGGCTGAAGAAAGGTTGAGTTTTTGCCATTTAGTTTCCTCTATGTGTCAAATTACTATGTTGCAACCTAGTTAAAAAACATAAGTGGTGACTTGTCTTGCTGCAACATCCAGAACTTCAGTGAGACTGCTCATGTGCTCACAGCTAAGCACACGTTTATATGCTTTACTCTATCAGGGTGAGAGTGCTCAGCACCTACAGAACCAAGTCCCAATTGTGGTTTTGGGGTAGAAGGAAAGATATGGTGTCCTATTAAGCACCCTATATTGATCTGTATTACTCCTAGCACAGCGGTTCTCAAAGTGTGGGTCATGACCACAAAATGGGTCATGATCCCATTTTAATGGGGGTCACCAGAACTAAAGCCCAAGCCCAACAGCCAGGGGTCAAAGCCTGAGGGCTTCAGCCCGGGGTGGCGGGGTTCAGGTTACAGACCCCTGACCTGAGGCTGAGGCCCTTGGCCTTTGTCCCCCCCACACCCAGGGGAGTGGGCCTTGGACTTTGTCCCCCTCAGCCCCACCCGGGGCAGTGGGGCTCAGGCAGGCTAAGGTTTCGGTTCTCCCTCCTGGGGTCAGATAGTAATTTTTTGTTGTCAAAAGGGTGTCACGATGCAATGAAGTTTGAGAACTCCTGTTCTAGCATAAATAAGAAGCAACAATTAGGATGACAGCTCGTCACAACACTATAATTTATGTTATGCTTCATGCTTTTTATCTTCTTGTAGTCTCTGTGTCATGAGCTAGACAATAAAGCATCAAGGGAAGGGGTTGCATGAGGCTCTGGAAAAGAGCAACACCTAAACCAATACTTTTCAAATACTGGGGCCTAAATAGCAAATAGTCAAATTATTAATTGAACATAATTTATCTGACTGTAACCTTTTCTTCTGTTCACAGTTATCTGTTTACAGTTTTTGACTTTAATGTATTGGCTTGTTATTTTCAGTTGTTCAGTGAATAGTTTGTGTCATAAATTTTATCCCTTGTCATTTCATGAACTGGATGATAGGAGATAGACATTGATATTGATCCAAAACCTCTTATTCATCTTATAATTTTTACTCTAATTTTAGATTGTTACAAACTTGCCTTCATTTTTGATGATTTAGAGATACCTTTATTTTCATGCTGGGATAATATTATAGTTCACATGCTTATGTTTTTGGTTGCTTATTTAATTAAATAAAATGTTCAAGCTAAATAAAGAAATTCCTAGGAAATCTCCAGTTTCTGTCACTCAGTAACCAACACCAAAAGTGACAAAGAGGATAACATCACCTTAGCCATGAAACCATATTAATCATCTCCACATATGAGAGACTCTAGAATGCATCTTCATATCTTCTATTTTGCTTTAACATTCTTTATTTTATTTTATACTATGTTATGACAGATGGGTTAATTATTGTGATTGGTACCTGGTATAGAATCTCTGTATTTTTTACATAATAGAAATCTCTAACTGAAAATTCTAAATGTACTAACAAATCTAGTTACAAATCTAGCAGCCATTTGGTCAAAAGGCAAATAATCAACAAGTATTTCTTCTTCCCTTTTCAAGACACCAGTCATCATACTCGTTCATTAGCCCATTCGTTTATAAGCCGACCCCCCAAAATGGTTAGGTAAAAATTGCAAAAACTGGATGACCCTTTCATAAGCCGACCCTATATTTTAGGGGTTGGAAAACTTTGGCTCCCAGCCTGTCAGGGTAAGCCGCTGGTGGGTCAGGATGTTTTGTTTACTTGGAGCGTCTGCAGGCACGGAGCCCCTCAGCTCCCAGTGTCCGTGGTTTGCCGTTCCCAGCCAATGGGAGCTGCGGGAAGGGGCTCCATGCCTGCAGACACTCCAGATAAACAAAACGACAATGTATTAGATATTCAAGTCAATGATTTCATAGAGTTTAAAATCATCAAATTTTGGTGTAGACCCATTTATAAGCCGACCCCCGCTCTTTGGTGCATGACTTTACCAAAAATATTCAGCTTATGAATATACGGTAGTTATCTTGCAGCGTCTAAGCAACTTCTTACCAAACTCAGGAAGACAAAAGGAACCTCTCCAAGGATATTAAGAAAGGACAATGACTTCTTTGATGACCATTTAGGTTGAAGACTCTCTTTAAGAATAAATTAGGTGTTTTGTTTTTTGTTTTTTTTTTTAACTATTTTAAGAGCTCAAATACTTTTTATAGGAAAAGTTTGGACTCATTAGAGACAGAATTTCAACTCCTATTAAGAACGGAAAGGAATTTCTCCTAAAATGAACTGAACAAAAGCAAGCATTAAAACTCTTTTTTTAAAAAGATGTTATGAGAATTTCTAATAGACAAAAGCAGTGTGACCATGAAGTTGCAGAAGCATTACAACCCTGTAACATATGCATTAGCAGATTGAATATTCACTGAAGATGCTACCAAAATCATCCCATAAAGATGTTGAACCAATGAAAGGTTACAGCAGCTGATATTTGAATGTAGAGAAGCCCCTGAAAGAGGCATGGCCTTCAGTGAGACTATCGAAAGAGAAGAGTATAAATCCTGAAGTGAAACACTCTCGCACACTATTACGCTCTTACACTCATACATATTCTTGCTCTTACATTCTTGACTCAGTTTGTTTTTCTCATCACAATTTCAAGCCAACACCTCTACAGACAAGCAAATAGCAGCAGCAATAAAGCAGCTAAGAATAACAAAGATGCCACAACACAGCATCAAGAAGCAGCAACATTCCAGCCCAGCACCATGATGACATCATTGAGCTTTTGACACTATTGGTAAAATGGAGTTTGCATAAGCAATGCCAGGGATCAGATTTAGGCCCTATCTACACTGGCAAATTTCTTCACAGTAAAGCAGCTTTCTGAGCTCTAACTCCCGAGGTGTATACACTGCCAAGCCACTTAATGTGCAGAAACTGTGCAGTTGCCTAAAAAAGTGACCCCAACGAGAGGCGTACAGCTTTCTGCGCTGGGGCTACAGTGCTGCGGTGCCAGTGTACACACCATGGCAATTACAGCGCTGAGATTGGCCTCCAGGAGGTGTCCCACAATTCCTGTTCTCACCTCTCTGGTCATCGGTTTGAACTCTACTGCCCTGCTCTCAGGCGACCAACCGCCATCCCCACCCCATCAA
Organism: Terrapene triunguis; assembly: GCF_002925995.2. Lineage (NCBI taxonomy): Eukaryota > Metazoa > Chordata > Testudines > Emydidae > Terrapene > Terrapene triunguis. The sequence goes on from NW_020664399.1 coordinate 7,349,076, forward strand.
TTCCTTTGGAAATTTGAAAGTCTCCTTCCTTTTTGCTCAGTGGTGCATGCAGTGGTCTCAGCACATTTTTCCAGGTGACCATGCCTGCTCCACTCAGCAGGCGATCCCCTGCTTGGAGCAATGCCGAGTTGCTGGACCTCATCAGCATTTGGGGAGAGGAGGCTGTCCAGTCCCAACTGCGCTCCAGCTGTAGGAATTATGATACCTAGGGACAGATTTCACGATGAATGACAGAAAGGGACCATGACCGGGACACACTGCAGTGCAAGGTCAAAGTGAAGGAGCTGTGGAACACCTACCACAAGGTACAGGAG